>NC_136261.1:54312686-54402686 GCF_964187855.1 Myxine glutinosa
GCCATTTGCATTTTTGACACCCCCATCTCTACCCTGTTGAGAATCCCGAGGGCACAGGCAACTTGCTAGTACATTTAATAAGAAATTTATCAACATATGTTTCATTTAAATGGAGGCCGCATTACACTTTTTTAACATGTCTGACTACTACAGGTATTTTGGTGCTGCCACTTTTTTTGAAAACACGCCTCTGAGCTGTTCTCGCCTGGGTTTGAATCCTGGCCCAGCTATAAACTGTCATCGTGGTGTATCGTAGGCAGGGCGAGGCATCAATGTGTGTGCCGTCCCGAGGTTCGATGTTAAAATGGGCATCCCGTCTGCCGGCATTTGTTGGTGGACGTTAAAGATCTCACGGTGTTCTTCACGAAGAGGAGATGAGTTATCGCTGGTAGCCTGGTACCATGAACAAATTCCAAATCCCTGCCCTGACTTCCTGTGCCGGAGTGGCGACTCATCCAGGATTATAACCCGAGCCAAGAAACGGCTTCGGCAGAACTGATCACCATTTCATATGCAGTCTGTGGCTGCTGATTGCATCATTTCTGGGAACGCAGCTGTTTTTCGTTTTTTCGTTTTTGTAAATGTCCCCCCCCCCCCCCCCCCCCCCCCCCCCAAAGGAGGTAAAATGAACTTTTGGGTGATCCAAAGTAAGATGGGTAATTTTCATTGATTAATATCTCGTGAATAATCTGGCATGTTAAGTATTCTCATCTGAACCACTGGCTCATGATGTAGGGAACCCAGGTTCAAATCTTATATACTGGCAAAGGCACCCGGCGTTGCCGGGCAACGCAGAGTCGCTTCGCTGATGGGAATATTAAGAGAGGAAGGAAGAGAAAGGAGGGGGGGGGAGGAGTGGAGGGGAGGGGCAGGAGGTATGGGAGCAGAGTTGGAGGGGAGGGGTGGGAGAGAGGAGGTGGAGGAAGGGAGGGGGCAAATAGGGGGTGGTGGGAGGGGAGGAGGGAGCAGGGGGGGAGATAGGGAGAGAGGAGTGGGAGAGAGAGGTGTGGGAGAGAGAGAGGTGTGGGAGAGGGAGAGGTGTGGGAGAGAGAGAGGTGTGGAGAGAGGGAGGTGTGGGAGAGAGAGAGGTGTGGGAGAGAGAGAGGTGTGGGAGAGAGAGAGGTGTGGGAGAGAGAGAGGTGTGGGAGAGAGAGGGAAATAGGTGGGGGAGATACAGAGGGGGTGGGGGAGATACAGAGGGGAGTGGGGGGGGACAGAGAAATGTGAGGGGAGGAAAAGGGGGGGGGGGCGGGTTAGCAAAGTGAATGTGTTGAAAAGTTGGCACAGAAATATGAGTTCTCAGCATGTGTATCGTAGTTGTCAGTTGTCAGCTGATGCGATACATAATATAGCATGTATCGCATCAGTCCGCCACCCATCATGTATGGAAAATACAGTGCAGAGGGGAAGAGTGGAATTCTGCCATTTTGCTTTTGTAATAAATAGATGGTATAGTGTTTTGAATGACAGGTATTCAGAGAAAAAAAAAAGACATTCACCCTTTAAAAACCATGCGAATAAATTATTGAATTATCAGCCGCGTTTTTGTTCATATCCTTATCCTTTTCTCACCTGTGTTGCAGGTCGAGCGACAGGTTTCGTGATGCTTGAAAAGGTGGTGTATAATCAGAAATACTGTTTGATAGGCAGATATATTACTGTTATACAGTGCCTTCAGAAAGTATTGACACCCCTTGACTTCTATTCACATTTTCTTGTGTCACACCCTGAATTTAAAATGGATTAAACTGAATTTTTTTGTCACTGATCTACACAAAATAACCCACAATGAAAAAAATTTTTTAAATATATTTTTGCAAAATAATTAAAAATGAAATGCTGAAATGTCTCAAGTCAGTAAATAAGTCAACTCCTTTCTATGTCATGCCAAATTGAACTCAGGAGCATCCAATTTCCTTTGATCATCCTTGAGGTGTATCTACAACTTGACTGCAGCGCACCTGTGGCCAATGCAATTGATTGGACATGATTTAGAAAGAAACACACCTTTGTGGCGGACACGATGGCTCGCTGGGGTGGTGACATCATTCCGCGCACCAAGAGGGTGTCGGCCACGCCCGAGGGGTAGGCGTGGCCTCGGGATATACACGGGGCTCGCAGCCCCGAGCAAGTCAGTGCTACAGTTTGAGCTTTACAATAAAGACTCTTTTGATCCTACGCATTGTGGCTTACCTTCTTTGGCAAACAAGTTGCATGCGTAGCACCACGCTACACTGGTGACCCCTTTTGGTTCAGCCGCCGCTGACCACAGAACGCGCCATGGCCAGCAACGCGGTCGCGGTAAAGCTCCCTGAGTTTTGGAAAGCACAGGCCGAGGTATGGTTCGTGCAGGCCGAAGCACAGTTCCAGCTTCGAGGAGTAACTGCGGACGAAATGAGTTACTATCACGTGATCGCCGCCCTTGGGCCCGGCACGGCCGCCCGAGTCGTGTCCATCCTGCGGCACCCACCGGTGGAGCACAAGTACACGGCACTCAAACGTCTCCTCATCGCCACGTTCAGCCTCACGGAGCTCGAACGGGCGGACCGCCTCCTGGACCTTTCCAAACTCGGCGACACACGACCATTGGTACGGACGGACTACATGCTGTCGTTGCTGGGTGACAAAGCCCTGGATTTTTTATTCCGGGTGCTTTTTCTATGACAGCTACCGGCACAGGTACGCCTCGCGTTGGCCGGTTCCAAAATAGGGGAACCCCGCGCTCTGGCCGTCGAGGCCGACAAGTTTTTCGCGGCTTGTGACACGCGGACGAGCTTTGGTGCGGCCGTCGCGGAACCCGAGGCTGATGCGCATGCACACCTCGTGGATCCCGAGGCTGATGCGCATGCACACCTCGTGGCTGCCGCCACGCCCCGCCCACCACCACTGCAGCGGCGAAAGCCGTGGCCTCCGCCGCTCCCGCCGCAAGCCTGGTGCCGTTTCCACGCCAGGTTCGGCCACAAGGCTATGACGTGTTGCCCGCCGTGCTCGTTTGGCAAGTCGGGAAACGACCGAGCCGACGCTCGGTAGCCGCCCTGAGCGTCGGCAATTCCGGCAGCCTCTTATTCATTACGGACACCTTGTCCGGGCGCTGCTTCCTCTGCGACACAGGAGCGCAGGTAAGCGTCATCCCAGCCCACGCGTCCGACAAGCGAACCGCGGGCCGGGGCCCCGCGTTGCTTGCAGCCAACGGTACACCCATACGCACATTCGAGAAGTGCTGCCTCTCCCTGCGGTTCGGAAGGCAGTGCTTTCAATGGTCGTTCGTAACCGCCAGCGTGCCCATGGCATTGCTCGGTGCGGACTTCCTATGTGCAAATGGGTTGTTGGTGGACGTGAAGCACAGATGGCTCGTCCAGGCCGAAACCTTTAGCTCGCTCACTTGTTCGCTGAGCAGCTCGTTGAGTGGCTCACTGAGCGGCTCACCGAGCGGCTCACCAAGCGGCTTGCTAAACGGTTCCGTCCCGGCGAGTTTGGTTTGTACGCTTCCGGCAGCGGATGACTTTACCCGCCTCCTCACCAGTTTCCCGGCCCTCACGCGGCCCACCTTCTCGGCGGTGGCCGTCAAGCACGGGGTTGAGCATCACATCCCCACCGTCGGGCCACCGGTCTACGCCCGGGCACGCCGCCTCGAGCCGACGAAGCTCGCGGTGGCGAAAGCGGCGTTCGCTACGCTGGAGCGGCTGGGCATCGTGCGGCGCTCCACGAGCGCTTGGGCATCGCCGCTGCACATCGTGCCGAAGCCCAGCGGGGGATGGCGGCCGTGCAGGGACTACCGCCGCCTCAACGATGCTACCACCCCCGACCGCTACCCGGTCCCTCACATCCAGGACTTTTCCGCCCGGTTGGCGAAAATGTCCCTCTTTTCCAAGGTGGACCTCATCCGCGGCTACCACCAGGTCCCCGTCAGGCCAGAGGACATACCGAAGACGGCCGTCATTACACCATTCGGCCTCTTTGAGTTTCTGCGGATGCCCTTCGGGTTGAAGAATGCGGCTCAGGCGTTCCAGAGGCTGATGGACAGCGTCTTGCGCGACTTGGATTTCGTTTACGTCTACCTGGACGACATCCTCGTCGCAAGTGCGTCCCGTGAGGAGCACCTACGCCATCTCCGCATGCTCTTCGAACGCCTGGGCCAGCATGGCCTGATCATCAACCCCGCCAAGTGCCAGTTCGGCGTCGCCGAAATCGACTTTTTGGGGCACCACGTCACCAGGCACGGGGCCATCCCCTTACCGGCCAAGGTGGAGGGCGGTCAGGGGGTTTCCGCACCCCCGCATGATCAAGGGGCTCCAGGAGTTCCTGGGCATGGTGAACTTTTATCAACGGTTCCTGCCCCACATCGCCCAGCTTCTGCGCCCCCTGCATGAGGCCCTCCGGGGGAAGCCGGGCAAAGGTGACGTTGCTTGGACCGAGCCGATGGACGCGGCGTTCGCGGGCGCGAAGCGCGCCTTGACTAACGCCACCATGCTCGCGCACCCGACGCCCGATCGCCCTCACCACCGACGCGCCAGACTACGCGGTGGGCGCGGTGCACGAGCAATGGGTGAAGGGAGCTTGGCAGCCGCTGGCGTTTTTCAACCGGCAGCTCCGCCGGCACGAACGGCGGTACAGTACCTTCGACCGTGAGCTCCTCGGGCTTCACCTGGCGGTCCGGCATTTCCGCCATCTGCTCGAGGGCCGTTCGTTCATGGCCTTTGTCAACCACAAGCCCCATGTCTTCACGATGGCCAAGGTCGCCGAGCCGTGGTCAGCCTGGCAGCAGCGTCACCTCTCGGCCGTGTCCGAGTACACGACGGACATCCGGCACGTCGCGGGGAAGGACAACCCGGTGGCGGATTGCCTTTCCCGGTCCGTCGCCCACGTGGTCCACCTCGGGATCGACTATGCCTGGATGGCGGCGGACCAGACCGCCGACCCCGACGTCCAGGCCTTGCGGACTGCCGTCACGGGCCTCCACGTCACCGAGGTGCCATTCGACGGCGCGGGCACGGCCCTCTTGTGCGACGTCTCTCTCGGCCGCCCTCGCCCCATCGTGCCCGCGGGCTAGCAGCACCGGGTTTTTGACACCATCCACGGCCTGTACCACCCGGGCACGAAGGCCTCCCAGAGGCTGGTCGCCGACAAGTTCGTCTGGCATGGCCTCCGGAATACCGTTCGCGATTGGACCAGGACGTGACTCGCGTGCCAGGACGAAGGTGCACCGCCACACCCAGGCCCTGTTGGCCCCGTTTACTGTGCCCGAACGTCGGTTTGACCACGTTCACGTGGACTTGGTGGGACCTCTGCCCCCCTCGCGGGGTTTCACCCACGTCCTCACCATGGTGGACCGCACCACCCGGTGGCCGGAGGCCGTGCCTTTGGCGGCGACGACGGCGGCGGACGTCGCGCAGGCGTTCATTGCCACCTGGGTTGCCCGGTTCGGCGCCCCCTCGGACATCTCGTCCGACCGCGGCCCCCAGTTCACCTCGGAGCTCTGGGGGGCGGTCGCGCGGGGGCTCGGCGTTCAGCTGCACCGCACCACGGCCTACCACCCCCAGGCCAACGGTCAGTGCAAGCGCTTCCATCGCTCCTTAAAGGCCGCGCTCCGGGCCACCCTCCGCGACGGCGGCTGGGTCGACAGGCTCCCCTGGGTCCTGCTGGGCCTCAGGACGGCGCCCAAGGACGACCTGCACGCATCCGCGGCAGAGTTGGTCTTCGGACAACCGCTGCGATGCCGGGCGAGTTCCTCCCCGACTCCACGGCACCATGGTCCGCAGCGCAGCAGCGCTCCGCACTGCAGGAGACCGCCCAGAGGTTTGCCCCAGTGCCGACGGTGCACCACGGGTGCCCGCCAATGCACGTCGCCCCGGAGCTTCGCACGGCGGAGTACATGTTCGTCCGCCACGATGCCCACCGGACACCGCTGTGGCCCGCGTACGACGGGCCCTTCCGCGTGCTGGAGACCGGGGCGAAACACTTCACCCTGGACATCGGCGGTACTCCTGACCGCGTTTCCGTGGACCGCCTCAAGCCGGCCCACCTCGACGTGGACCACCCCCCGCCAGTGGCTCGGCCCCCGCGTCGGGGCCGCCCCCCGGCGGTCGGACCCCCGGCACTGCCCAGCCCCACCGGCATGCCACCACCCTGTCCTGCACCCAGCCCAGACGCCGCCAGCCACCAGAGGGCGCTTCGGCCGGGTCATCCGTTTGCCCCACAAACTGACCCTTCAGGTGCGTGGGAATTCTGGGGGGGCGTGTGTGGCAGACACGATGGCTCGCTGGCGCGGTGACATCATTCCGCGCACCAAGAGGGTGTCGGCCACGCCAGAGGGGTAGGCGTGGCCTCGGGATATACACGGGGCTCGCAGCCCCGAGCAAGTCAGTGCTACAGTTTCAGCTTTACAATAAAGACTCTGTTGACCCTACGCGTTGTGGCTTACCTTCTTTGGCAAACAAGTTGCGTGCGTAGCACCACGCTACACCTTTCTATATAAGGTCCCACAGTTAACAGTGCATGTCAGAGCAGAAATTCTACCATGACGTCCAAGGAACTATCCAAGACACCTTCCTTGGCACACCACAAGACAAGAACTTCCTTGGCACACCTGAGCTCCCCACCACATACAAGGCTTTCATCCACAGCTCAATGGAATACTGTTCCCCCCTCTGGGCCGGTGCTCCTGCTTCACACCTGGCTCGGCTTCACGCTGTTGAAATCAAAGCTTTCAGAGTCATTGGAATCTCCTGCGATGAAGTTAACTCCGAGGGCCTTTCACTCACTCACCGCAGCCAGGTTGGTGGTCTTTCTGTCTTCTACCAACTCCTCTCCGGCCTTGCCCCCCCAGCCCTCACTGTGCTCTGTCCCCCAAATATTCCTACAGGTCACACAAGATCTGCCAACAACCCTCTTATGGTTAAACTGCCAAATTCTAGGCTCTCTGCTCACCTTTACTCTTTCATTCCTCTTTTCTCCCACCTCTGGAACAAACTCCCTCACTCCCTTCAATCCCCTTCCTCCCTCCAGGTCTTTAAAACAGCTGTTCACCACCATCTCTTATCTTCCCCCATCCAAAACCTTGATCTTTTCTACCCCCGCTAATTCACCCCAGATACACTTTTTTGAAATTCGAATTTCTTTCGTGGAAGTCCTTGCAGTGTCCATATGTTTCATACCTCTCCCACCTCCCCCGAAGCCCTCCCCCTCCCACAGATCTCCCGATGTCCCTGCTCTCAAATGTTGTGTTTGTGTCCTTCCCCCTCTCTCCCCATATTGTCTACCACTCCCATTATTTTGTGTTTAATGTGTCGGTTTGACTTTTTGTGTGATTAATGTTAGCTCTTTCATGAGCCTAGAACTTGTATACAAAAAAAAAGGGAAAAAAATGACATATTTGTGAGGAGGCATAGATCTGGGGAAGGGTACAAAACAATTTATAGTGTTGAAATTTCCCAAGAGCACAATGAGCTCCATCATTAGGAAATGGAAAGAATATGGAACTACCCAGACTCTTCCTAGAGCTGGCCGTCCAACCAAACTGAGCAACCGGGAAAGAAGGACCATTGTCAGGGATGTGACCAACAACCCAATCACCAATGTGACAGAACTACAGAGTTCTTTGGCTGAGATGGGAAAACTTGCTGGAAGGACATCAGTCTCTGCAGCACTTCACAAATCTAGGCTTTATGGGAGAGTGGCCAGACGGAATCCACTCCTGAGAAAAAGCCACATGACAGCATGCCTGGAGTTTGCAAAAAGGCACTTGAAAGACTGAGAGAGCATGAGGCAAAATATCCTGTAGACTGATGAGACGAAAATTGTACTCTTTGGCCTGAATGCAACATGCTATTTCTGGCAGAAAACAAGCACAGATCATCACCCATCTAACACCATCCATACAGTGAAGCATAGTGGTGGCAGCATCATGCTATGGGGGTGCTTTTCAGTGGCAGGGACTGTGAGACTTGTAAGAATAGAGGGAACAATGAATGAAGCCAAATACAGGCAAATCCTTGAGGAGAACCTGCTTCCGAGTGCAAAAGACGTTAGATTGCGGTGAGGATTCACGTTTCAACATGACAAGACGCCAAGCATACAGCCAAAGCAACACTGAAATGGCTCCATAACAAGAACATAAAAGTCCTTGAGTGGCCCAGCCAAAGCCCAGACTTGAATCTCATTGAGAATAATATGTAGAAAAACTTGAAGATGGCTGTTCACCGACACTCTCCACCCAACTTGATAGAGCTTGAGCAAATCTGCAAGGAAGAATGGGAGAAGCTCCCCAAATCCAGATGTGCAAAGGTGATACAGACATACCCAAGAAGACTCGAAGCTGTAATTGCTGCCAAAGGCGCTTCTACAAAGTATTGACTCAGGGGGCTGAATATTTATGTAAATTCGATATTTCTGTATTCCATTTTCAATACATTTGTAAAAAATTCTAAAAACATGTCATTGTGGGTTATTTGCTATAGATCAATGACAAAAGTTTTTGAATTTAACCCATTTTAAATGTAGGCTGTGAAAAAGTCAATGGGTGTGAATACTTTCTGAAGGCACTGTATGAATAAAATGGAAATGTTGAAAAAAATGTTGAATGTAGCAAGCGTTTTTTGCATCTAATCGACATGAGAAATGTGATTGAATGAGACTCACCATTATTATAAGTGAAGATGAAGGAGGAAGAGTTTTTGTTTTAAGATACATAATCTCACCTTACTCAACTATATCATACTGTTTGCAGATTGTCCAGCATCTGATTGATAAAAAGATGACGTTCAGAATTGGAAGCAAGCAAACGTACGGCGTATAAATCCCCGATAGGACAATTGTTGACGGACACGGGACAGGGCTGCTTTATAGTTTATATCTATAAATGTACTTGTGCAATTAATCACTACTCTGATCTCTTCTAATGCTTTTGTCCTCCATCAGGTTTATATACAAGTTCCACTATGAGCCTTAGATCAATGTAAACAAAAATAAAAACGAATGGGTACATATTAAAATTAAAGACAAAGGTGGATAGTAAATTATTTAGTGAACAATGATTTTACAGTTGTATCAGACACCAGACGTTCACAAGGGATTCCTTATCTCCAGAGGATTACATCACATGAGGGAAAGTCCTGCTAGTGACAAAGGCAGTTATTGGGCCTTCATTAGCAGGTTCCTTTGTAGGAAGGGAGGGGTTGGTGGAGGCAGAGAAGTGGTGCCATTCTTAAGGAATTCCCCCGTAGTGTGGTACTGCAATAAAATACATAGATTATACACGAGTTATCTTTTGAGAGCAGCAAAGTATTAGTACAAGTTGTTTTATTATGGGATCTGCTTGATGGGTGATTCTTCACGTATTTCTAAATTTTCCAATGCTTAACAGAAAACACTGCCGGCTTGGGATCCTTGGATCCTGAGTTCGAATCCCGGTCGATTCCTGAATTAACGCGAGGGGGGGGTTGACTCAGCCTGTCATCCTTCCGAGGTCGGCAAATTGAGTACAAGCTTGCTGGGATGAATGATCCTGGTGTGTACCCTGATTTAGAATAGGTACACCGTATCCCTGCGCATCGAAAGAGGCGATTAAGGGTTGGCGTCAGGAAGGGCATCCGGCCATAAAAAAAAACATTGCCTCAAACAGGGAACCATGATTGTCATGGGGCCCGCAAGGCTGACCCCTGCTTTAGCGGGGGAAAATGGCCTTAAAACGTTCATTCATTAATTTTCATTCATTCATTTTCATTCTTAACAGAAAACAATGGAAGAGAATTGTCAGCAGGTGATGTGAGAACAGTGACATCTTTACAGTCACAGGTTGCACAGGAGAGCAAATACTGTGGCCACCGCCACCATGACGTTATCAACCCACGCGGTCGGTGCACTTGCTCCAAAAACAAATTGAAAACCAATGCTGGGGCGCAACAAGGAAGACCCTATAGTCTTTCTCATGTCACACAAAACTTAAAAAACTCCTCCACGTTTTCCACTTGCCTCATTCATTGATATTTCAATTCAGGAACCCGATTTTTTTTAATACAGTCAAACACCACACTTCGGCGTTTCCCACTCAACCATAATAAAAGAAAACCTTGATTTTAATTTTTCCTTTTTAATATTGTCTTGGGCTTGTGTAGGAGCTGTAACACAAATCACACACACACACATGAGGGCAAACACTCAGAACAACATGGGACTGACTTCAGGCAAACACAGCTGCTAAGCTTGCGAGGGGGGGTGGGGTAGGGCGAGGGGGGGGGGTAGGGCGTGGGGGAGTGGGGGTAGGGCGAGGGGGGGTAGGGCGTGGGGGGGGTAGGGTGTGGGGGGGGAGGGAAGGGTGGATGATGATAGGGCACTCTGGGTAGCATATTTTCTCTCCACAGTCAGCACAGCAGTTAAGGAGCAGTTTTGCCATCCCCATGGGATTATATATACTAGGTTAGCGACACCCACCCTATGGGCGGGGCTTCAATTGGGAAGCCCAAATGAAAAGGCAAAATATCAGAAGGCTTTTATTTTATTTTAAACGATTCATATAAACATCCGTTGAATCATATCACACGCAAATCATCAAAATCTAAACAGTACATGGCGCCCATTTTGAAAAAAGATTGAATTCTGCAAAACGGAAGCGGCCGCCACACGTCTTTCTCAGTCGCACGTTTAGTTTATGTGTGAAGAGTGCGCGCCAAATCTGTAACACGGAAGCGGCCGCCACACCTGTTTCTCAGTCGCTTTGCACACGCTGTCATGTTACTTCGGAGCTGCATGTTTATATAGGAAGAGTTCGTCAGGAGTTGATCTACTCTCTCCTGGTACGTATAATTTCAACAAAAGCCACATCACTGTTCATGTCGGTAAATATTATTCCATCGTTTATGGAAAAACTGGAAAATTGTAAAATTGTAAAACTGGGAAAAATTGCAAAAACAATTGAGCCTATTTTACTCCAGGGGATCCTAGGATTACCCACCCAAAATATCGTTGCGATCGGTTCAGCCGTTTTTGCGGTACCTTCGAACGGACAGACAGACAGACGGACGGACATTTGGTGAATTATAGTAAGATATATATACATATATATATACACAAAGAATTAAGTTAAGCACCCCCCCCCCCCGTTTTTTTACAACCTCGCACATTACAAGTTTGTTGTCGTCAAAACAGTGTAATATACCCATGATATTGCTATATTTTCTGGAGAAGTGATATTATGGTCACATAAAAACATAACAATCATGCCGTTTTCAATATTTTATTCTGAATAATTTAAGGTGCAAATTTTTTGGGAATTTTAGGCATATTTTCACCTCAATTTAAGTATGGAGCTATAGGTCCATCACGGACAGTGTGGATGACGTTTATGTTTTCTAACGTACAGTCATTGTTCTGAGAAGACCTCTAGCGATCTTTGCGTCAATAACGTGTGTAGGACCCACGTGATCGGATCACTGACTCAACCAATCACTTTTTTTCACTTTGATCACTCAATTTCATCAATGGATAATTGCTAATGTCATACCAATCATTATTTGATCTCACATACCTTAGAATATATGCCAATGTATACATATACACAAAGAATATATATTAGGGGGTGCTTACCTTAATTCGTTGTGTAGGGGTGCTTAACTTAATTCTTTTGTTACGTGGTCCCCTCGGTGACTACCTGGTCTCGGTGACCCCCGGACCGTGAGAGGACCTTCGCCAGCAAGTAGGATGATATATATGAGCTTTCGTAACGCAACCCATATGAATTCCGGTCAAGAAGAAACCCCACACCAAGGATCCGGAATAATCAATAATATATTCCCTGAGCAATCAACAACCATCAACAATGCACAATCAATATTACAAAGATGCAAACTCATCTACACTAACTCTAAGATGGCCATCTTATATATTCCTCACGTGAGCCCCACTCCCGACTCCCTCCGTGGTCAATGTCTCTCACAATGTCTCTCGTCTCCGCACACGGGCGGTTGAACGAACCCCGGGCGGACGTGCTCCAAACGTGCCGTTTCGTACCGGGGACAGCTGCTGCAGCGCCCCTCCTTGCCAAGCAACGGGGCAAAATCCAGCGCGGCTTCCAACGCGTGCAAGGCCCCAAAGTGCGACCCGTACGCGTCCTTGTAGACGGGGCAAAACCAAGCGCGGGTTGCAACGCGTGCGAGGCTCGACGTGCGACCCGTACGCATCCTTGTAGACGGGGCAAACCAAGCGCGGTTTGCAACGTGTGTGAGGCTCAACGTGCGACCCGTACGCGTCCTTGTAGACGGGGCAAAACCAAGCGCGGTTTGCAACGCGCGCGTGGCCCAACGTGCGACCGCTTGGTTCCGTGCACGAACTCACGGGGACTTGACGTGCGACCCGTACGCGTCCTGGTAACTCCTCTCACCCGGAACGCCTCTGTTTTCCACGCAGCGCGAGGTCGATTCCACCTTTTGTCGTCGCGGGGCGAGGAAGATCAAGAAGAAGACTCGTCCTGTTCCCTCGTGTCTTTTCTTCTTCCCTCCTCGGTCACTTCCGTTTCCGGCCACTTCCGTTTCCGGCCACTCCCTCCGAAGGGCTCCTGACCCTCCAACCACAACAACTTAATATACTCCACACGGATAAGCAAAGACCTGAATGGTAATTCCCATACATTCACATAAATATGTAACACTCCCCCCCCTTCAAGAAAGAAAGTTTGAACCCAGCGAAAACTTTCTTCGCCGGCCAATTTGGAGAAACAAACCAGATAACTCAACCCCTCCAGATTACTCCCTCTGGACTAAGTACCAATACCGACATTGTCCCTGCCAAATCAAACTCCATCTCATGACCCTCTGACTTTGACCGTGAGTTTCTTGGGAATGAAGGTTAAGGGGTTGATCAAAGATCCAAAGTTAAGCAACTCGATCACACTTTCTCCGGGAGGCCAAGCCGAGTATTCACTACATGGATGCCTTTAGGAACGCGGAGTTCACGGTTAGTCCGTGCAGGAAAGTTCTCTACAGGGGCGCCTTGAGGAACGTGGAGTTCACGGTTAGTCCGTGCATGAAAGTTCACTACATGGACGCCTTTAGGAACGGCGTTCACGGTTAATTCGTGTAGGAATCTTGGCTCCGCCGCCTTCAGTGCTTCAACTTCTCAGAACTTCCCTAATAATTAGGGTGGGACCACTGGTCCCTGTAGTCCCATGAATAGCGGTCTCCTTCTCGGCCCCTACTTTGCCAATCCTTCCTTCGGGAGCGGCCGTAACTCAGGGAGCCTCCATAATAATTTTGATTGCGGCCCCCACCAAAACTACCGCCCAGTTGTCCTCTCCTGTAGACCTCTCGACGCCTACGAAATGCCTTCCCTACTGTTATGGTCCGACCCTCCAAATCCTTGCCATTCCAATTCTTCTCTGCCTCTCTGGCGTCTTTTGTGCTGGCAAACGTGACAAAGCCGAACCCTCTTGACTGTTGCGTTTCCCAGTCTCTTACCACCCGCACTTCCACCAGCGGCCCATATCTGTTGAAGACAGAGGTCAGAATTTCTTCCTCTGTTTTGAAGTTCAGTCCCCCTACAAACAACTTGGCACTTTTGTCGCCATCCTGAGCTGGTGTGGTGTTATTCTCCCTGCTGGGCTCTTTACCAACCCTCAGGTTACCATAAACTTGACCCCCGGCCAAATCATTCCCGATAACCACAGATACACCCTCTACAGGAAGCGTGGCTTGTAAACCGACGGTGACCGGTCCTGACACCAAATCGGACTCCAACTGGATGACCTGAAGGGGAGCACTAACACCACCCCCGATCCCCTGTAAACGAACACTATCCCCCGTTGCCGTCTCCTCGGACCATGGCAAAATGCCTTCAAGCATTAAAGATTGATGGGCCCCTGTGTCCCTCAATATCCTAACCGGTCTCCGGTTAGTCGAGGCTCCATCCAGTGACACAAACCCCTCTGAAATAAATGGTTGGTAACCCTTTTGATGGCGATTTCTTACGCTAGCCATCGCATTCGGAGTTGTAATAGTCGGACTCCGCTCTGGGTTGTCCCTTTTCATGAGGTAACAACTGGACATCAAGTGTCCAGGTTTCTTGCAAAACGCGCAAGTAGGTCCGGAGGAAAAACTCGGGGTCTGCCTCGGGCCCCCCGAACTATAAGTTTGTCTTGGGCCCGCATCCCTCTGATTTCGAACCGGTGGGGTATCATAGTTGTCCCCATAATCATCTCGAGGCCGCCGCCATGTATGGTCGTTCTCCGCACCTGCTGTTCCCCACCTCCCCTGCGGAGATCTAGGCGAGGAGTTAGGTTCGTGGACCCCTATTCGGTGGGTTAAGGCATAATCATCTGCCATGGTGGCTGCGTCCCACAACTTTGGTACCTTCTTTTCCTGCAGGTACACTTTGATGTCCTCGTGGACACACTGCTGGAATTCCTCCACCAGGATCAAGTCCCGCAATGCCTCGAAGTCTTTCCCGACTCCTTTTGACTCACACCACCGATCAAACATGTTTTCTTTCACTCTGGCAAACTCCACATGGGTCTCACTCTCCCCCTTCCTGGCATTCCTGAATTTTTGCCTGTAAGCTTCCGGAACCAACTCATAGGCCTTGAGGATGTGCTTCTTCAGTACCTCATAATCTCCACATTGGTCCATTGGTAGCGCCGAATAAATTTCCTGAGCTTTCCCCACCAGCACACTTTGCACGAGTATGGTCCATGCCTCCTCCGGCCAGTTTAATTGTCGAGCCACTTTCTCAAAGTGTGGAAAAAATTTCGCGACTTCTTTTTCACTGAACGGTGGAACCAGCCTCACATGTCTGCCCACATCCCAGGTTTTCTGGTTAGGTGTCGACCCCGTCAGCAAGGGTGGTGCCTCTCCCCGTTCTCTCATTAACTCCAGCTCCTTGAATTTGATTTCTTGCTGAAGCTCCATGTCACGTTCCTTTAATTCCCTTTCCGCTTTTCTCTCCTCTGCTTCGAGGTCCCTTGCAGCTCTCCTCTCCTCTGCTTTTCTCCCTTCTAACCTTTCCTGGAGTTCTCGTTCCACTCTCCTTTCCTCTGCTTGTTTCTCTTCCCTCCTCTCTTCTGCTTTCCTTTCTTCTTCTGCTCTTTCCTTTTCTGCTTTCCTTTCTTCTTCTGCTCTTTCCTTTTCTGCTTTCCTTTCTTCTTCTGCTCTTTCCTTTTCTGCTTTCCTTTCTTCTTCTTTAATCCGTTCCTGGCTCCGTAACTGCAACTCCAGTTTCCGGAGCTCAACGTCTTCTGATTCTTCGGGTAGCCACTCCCAGGCTAACTCGTCCCATGTTCCTAATCCCACCATAGATTGTATCACCGTGGCCTGCAACTCTGCCTTCCTCAAATTAGTTCGGACCTCCAAGTTAAAATGTTTGGCCAATTTCAAGAGGTCCGACTTTAGCAACGCTCGGAACTGTGCCTCACTCGGTGTTACCCCAAAGTTCTGTGCCACAAACGCCATGGTGCCTATCGTTAACACCTGTTAACCTTCACCCAAGATTTTACCGCAATTTCTCAAAACAAAAAAATTTACCAATTAATAATTAATTAATAAATTTTAATTACTAAAAATTATTATTTTATTATTTTATACAATTTTAAATCCCGGACGTAGACCCAATTGCGAAACCGCAAATCGTAATTTGGACGAGCCCCCAATTCTGTTACGTGGTCCCCTCGGTGACTACCTGGTCTCGGTGACCCCCGGACCGTGAGAGGACCTTCGCCAGCAAGTAGGATGATATATATGAGCTTTCGTAACGCAACCCATATGAATTCCGGTCAAGAAGAAACCCCACACCAAGGATCCGGAATAATCAATAATATATTCCCTGAGCAATCAACAACCATCAACAATGCACAATCAATATTACAAAGATGCAAACTCATCTACACTAACTCTAAGATGGCCATCTTATATATTCCTCACGTGAGCCCCACTCCCGACTCCCTCCGTGGTCAATGTCTCTCACAATGTCTCTCGTCTCCGCACACGGGCGGTTGAACGAACCCCGGGCGGACGTGCTCCAAACGTGCCGTCTCGTACCGGGGACAGCTGCTGCAGAGCCCCTCCTTGCCAAGCAACGGGGCAAAATCCAGCGCGGCTTCCAACGCGCGCGAGGCCCCAAAGTGCGACCCGTACGCGTCCTTGTAGACGGGGCAAAACCAAGCGCGGGTTGCAACGCGTGCGAGGCTCGACGTGCGACCCGTACGCGTCCTTGTAGACGGGGCAAACCAAGCGCGGTTTGCAACGCGTGCGAGGCTCAACGTGCGACCCGTACGCGTCCTTGTAGACGGGGCAAAACCAAGCGCGGTTTGCAACGCGCGCGTGGCCCAACGTGCGACCGCTTGGTTCCGTGCACGAACTCACGGGGACTTGACGTGCGACCCGTACGCGTCCTGGTAACTCCTCTCACCCGGAACGCCTCTGTTTTCCACGCAGCGCGAGGTCGATTCCACCTTTTGTCGTCGCGGGGCGAGGAAGATCAAGAAGAAGACTCGTCCTGTTCCCTCGTGTCTTTTCTTCTTCCCTCCTCGGTCACTTCCGTTTCCGGCCACTTCCGTTTCCGGCCACTCCCTCCGAAGGGCTCCTGACCCTCCAACCACAACAACTTAATATACTCCACACGGATAAGCAAAGACCTGAATGGTAATTCCCATACATTCACATAAATATGTAACACTTTGTGTATATATACATGCGCACACACACACACACACACACAAGCTGGGGGGGGGGGGGGGCGTGGGCTCGGCATTGCCCGGTGCTGTTCTAATCCTGTTGGCATTTTGAAGAAATAAAAAATAATAATTTCTTTTTCAAATGTTTTTTTCTCATAAAACACTCTACGCCACTCACTGATGGACCTCTGAAAATTTGACGAATATCTGTTTGGTCATCTCTGAGGAAAATGGTGAGAGACAAATATCTCCTTTATAGTATACTGTGTGTATATATACAGACTTGGCATTTAATATGGAATTTTTTTTTTCTTGACTTGGGTTTACTTTCTTAACTCAGTATATCAATCTGGTGAGTTTCTTTTACACTTGGTTGATTTATTTGTTAAAAGAACCATGTCACTGATGGTCTGTCACAGCAAGAAGTCAACAACAGGATTATATCACAGGTGGCGTGGCAAAATGTACGGACAGGTGCATTTGATGATTGGTTTCACAGTCGGGTATACAAGGGTTGTTGCGTTCTGTATTAGTGGAAAACAACGGCTGCACGTCTCCAAAAGTTATTGCCGCTTCCTTTGGAGATGGTCCGTCAACTCGACAATGCTGTTTGTCATGGAGTGGTGGCTTTACGAAATTACGGCATGAAACAGCGTGCTATTGCTCGGCAGTATGGCATCACTCAAGGTCAGGTGTCAAAGACTCTGAAACGAAATGCTCAGAGGGGTGTCCCTACTCCCATCCCGAGGCCAGGACGTCCCCGCAGAACCACAAGGAGGGATGATCGCCAGCTGCACCGGTTAGTCCGCAATGGCCGTACCAAGTCAGCTAATCGGCTTCGGGCTGAGTGGCAGCAACTGACAATTGTGCCTGTATCCAGAAGGCTAGTCAACCAATGACTGGTTCAAGCAGGCTATCGTGCCAGGTGTCCCCTGAGAAAGCCACGCCTGACCAGACAACACCGCCAGCGCCGATTTCAGTGGGCCAGAGAGCACCGTCAATGGCAGCCAGGACACTGGAATCACGTGATCTTCAGTGACGAGTCTAGATTTCTGGTCTATCGTCAAGATGGCCGCGCCCGAGTGCGCAGACAAGTGCATGAAGCCTACAACAAAGATTGTATAGTGCCAAGAGTCCAAGCTAGAGGTGGTGGGGTGACCGTTTAGGCTGCTTTTCATGCAGGGGGCAAAACTGACCTGGTTGTTCTGAATGGAAACCTGAACCAGTTCAAGTACAGGGCCATTCTGGAAGAAACATTGCTTCCATTTGCTCGTGCAGCCTTTCGAGGAAACTTTGTCTTCCAAGATGACAATGCATGGCCTCATCGTGCTCGCATGATCCAACACTTTCTTGCTGACCGTGGTGTAGAGCATATGGAGTGGCCTGCCATGTCCCCGGATATGAATCCGATAGAGAACTTGTGGGCAGAATTAACACGTCAAATCGACCACTTGGACCAGCAGCCGACCTCTGTGCGTGAATTGCAGCAGGCTATTGTCACTGCATGGCAAGCGATTCCTGTCCAAACCTGTCCAAACCCCGGATATGAATCCGATAGAGAACTTGTGGGCAGAATTAACACGTCAAATCGACCACTTGGACCAGCAGCCGACCTCTGTGCGTGAATTGCAGCAGGCTATTGTCACTGCATGGCAAGCGATTCCTGTCCAAACCTTGGAAAATCTCGTGAACAGCATGCCTCAACGTGTACGTGCTCTCCTGAATGCTCGTGGGGGTTTCTCGAAGTACTGAACTGTAATTTTACTGTCCGTAATCCCAGTCGTAATTTAACTTTTGTTTTTGATTAAAATTTTTATGGCTAATGTGCAAAATAAAGAGATACTTCTGGAAAACGTACAGAAGTTTAACACAGTACTGTCCATGAATTGAGTTCGATATCAGTTTACATCACTTTCAAGGATCACTTTATTTGTTTCGAAATGTCAAATGTGGTTTAAGTTTCTTTTAAAGGTCACATTAACAAAATCTAGAATAATTTCAACATAATTCCAATGAACTTTTGGTTCTAAGACATCTTGAAAAGTAAGTTCACCCCCAGAAAAAAATATTCCATATTAAATGCCAAGTCTGTATATATATATGTTTATAGAATTCGATTTTGACCCGTTCCCGTTTCCCATTCCGTTATTACAAATATTTCATCAAACATAATCCATAACTTTGTGTGTAAACTCCTCTATGTTTTGTTAAGTTTTGTACACCCATCATGATTGTATCATATAGGTATTATTAAAAGTTGATATATCTTATTTTATTTTACACCGTACTTTTATTTGATTTTATTACCGGCCAGGGACACCAGTAGCTATCTTTTTGAATTCTGATTATACTTTTTGTGTCAACTTTTGTTGCTCCCGTGAACATCAGTGTCTGTTCTGTGTTCTTGCTCTTCCATGAGCCTTGATTTTAAAAAAATGACGATTCATCTTGAATTCATTCATTATTCATGATTAATGATGATAAAAAATTCAGCATTATTTTATGATGAATCTCTTTATTAATATTAATTGTTCATTAATAAAGTAGTGCCACAACTGTGCAAGATCGCCGTCCATGTAGCGACTGTTATTGATACGGGCCCCAGCGGAGTGTTCTATGTGTGTCCGCACACTACGACATCTTCTTCTTCTTTCACTGTCAACGGATTTCGCTCCCAAAAACGTCTGTTTGCGGTTTTGAACTCTAACCCTTGCCCTGTAACATCACCCGATTACCTACCATTGGAAAGGTAATCATCGATTTACTTGGTTGAAAAAAACTGTTGGCATGGTTACATGTTCCGTTCAAATTCACATGAAAATGAGTGGGAAAGAGAGGGGAAACAGAGGAAGCAGAGGGGAGACAGGGGAGGGAGAGGAGAGTGTTGGAGGAGAGGGGAGTAGGGGAGGGACAGGGGAGTGGGGAAGAGATGGGTGTGAGGGAGGGAGGGGAGGGAGTAGTGAGGGGAGGGGGATGATATGACAGCTTTTCATATCACTTTTGCATTTTTTTTGTGAAAGAGTCAAGGCTCATGTAATATCTGACACATAAAACACATAAGAACATAGACAGAAACACACATAAAACATATAATAAAGGGAGCAGGAGTCAAGAGGGGGAGAGAGAGAGGGAAGCACAATAACAGTAGAGACCAGGGACATCGGGAGATCTGTGGAAGGGAGAGGGTTGGGGCAGGGTACATGGTATAAAACAAATGGACACTACAAGGATTTTCAGGAAAGAAAACAGAATTTGAAAAAAGTGGATTTGGGGTGTATTAACGGGTTTAATTTGGGTTTTGGGGTTACCCGTGTATTAACGGGTAAAAGATCAAGGTTTTGTATGAGGGGGAGATAAGAGATGGTGGTGAACAGCTGTTTTGAAGACCTGGAGGGAGGAGTGGGATTGAGGGAGTTTGTTCCAGAGGTGGGAAAAAAGAAGAATGAAAG
Source organism: Myxine glutinosa (assembly GCF_964187855.1). NCBI lineage: Eukaryota > Metazoa > Chordata > Myxini > Myxiniformes > Myxinidae > Myxine > Myxine glutinosa. Next base: position 54,332,787 of record NC_136261.1, read on the forward strand.
ACTGAAGGTGAACAGAGTCTTGATTTTGGCAGTTTCACCAGAAGAGGGTTGCTGGCAGATCTTGTGCATCCTGCAGGAGTATTTGGGTGACAGACCACAGCCAGATCAGGGGGAGCTAGGCCAGAGAGGAGTCGGTAGAAGACAGAAAGACCACCAACCTGCCTGCTGTGAGAGAGAGCGAGAGAGCGAGAGAGAGAGAGAGCGAGAGAGCGAGAGAGCGAGAGAGCGAGAGAGCGAGAGAGAGAGAGAGAGAGAGAGAGACCGTAAGACCGTCAGAATCAGCTTCATCACAGGAGACACCGATGATTATGAATGCTTTGGTTTCAACTGTGTGAAGCCAAGCTAGGTGCGAGGTAGGAGCACCAGCCCAGAGGGGAGAGCAGTATTCCATTGATCTGCGGATGAAAGTTTTGTTTGTGGTGAGAAGCTCAGAAGTGCCCAGAAAGGACTTTGCACGACCGAGGATTCCCCGGATGAAAACTCGACGTCGCTATGGATGCTTGGCCGCCACAAGCCAGTTATCCCTGTGGTAACCTTCCTGACACCTGTTGCTTAAAACCCAAAAAGTCAAAAGGATCGCGAGGCGACGCTTTCACGGTCTGCATTCGTACTGAAAATCAAGATCAAGCGAGCTTTCGCTTTTCTGCTCCACGGGAGGTTTCCGTCCTCCCTGAGCTCACCTTCGGACACCTGCATTACCGTTTGACAGGCGTACCACCCCAGTCAAACTCCCCGCCCGGAACTGTCCCCAGAGCGGGTTGCCTGGGTCGCTCTCCGATGTGACGCACGCCGGTTAAGACACGTGCCTCGCACGGTCGACCCCTGGGCTTTGCACCAGAAACGCGGGACCCCCCGACCAGGGGGCCCGCACTTCCCATCTCACCGAGTTAGTAAAGGAACGGTAAGATTCACAGATCACAGATTCCCAGTCGGTGACTGGCTTTGGAGGCCAGCTTGGAAATGTGGTTTTCCCAGGAAAGATTATGGCAGATAGTGAGACCCAAAAGCTTGAGTGACAGAACTTCTTCAAGAGGTTTGTTCAGAAAGTAGATGGGAGGGTTGTCCAGATGGTCTTTTCGGAGAGACAAAGTGTGATATTTGTCAGGATTGAAAGACATGTTCCACTTGTTTGACCAGTTTGAGATATTGTCCAGGTCTGCAGAGAGTGAAGAGGCTGCTGCTTGCCGATCTGAGGGTTGAGATATGGAGCAGCAGAGAGTGGAGTCATCAGCAAAGAGAAAGAGAGGATTTTCTTCATCAATCTTTTAAGCATTTTCCTTCTAATTGTAGACTCTCACTTTTCAATGGAACTTCTATATCTTGTCAATATAGAAAACAAAATGATACATTCTTAAAAAGATAATTGCCTAAAACTTCATAAAAAGTGGATCAGAACAGAAAAACATAGTGAAAAGGAGGAAAACACACCAAGAACAGGTTTTAGGGACACAATAGAGAGACACTTGAAATAGAGAGACACAAAAAGACAAACAATAACAGAAAGGTCTTAAAAGAGCATGTGAAATAATATTTCAATGGATTAGCAGAATTAGCACTGTATATACACAATTAGTTCAAACTTAGTCCATACACAAACTAAATTTATTTTAAAAGATTTCCAAGGAGTTATGCAGATGCAGATGGAGATAGAGATATGGAAACATGGAGATGGAGAAAGGGGAGATAGAGGAAGAGAGTGAGAAGGAGATTGAGAAGTAGATTTAGATGGAGATTGAGAAGATGATTGAGAAGGAAAGGGAGATGGAGAAGGAAATGGAGATGGAGAAGGAGTTGAACAAGGATATAGAGACGGAGACACAACCTTTACCAGAACAACAGGCCTAAGCCAAGTGATGTTTGCCCCTGCCACAAAGTCATTCTGTTCATGCTTTTGGATGGTACAATTAAGACTATAAGAATGTGTTTCCACTGAATATAAATTGTTTCTGCCAATAACATCATGTAAACCCTGACATATGGGGCATATATCCCACAAAGTTGTGGCTTAATGTGGTTGCGTGAGCTCTATTGGGGTATGGGGAAGGGGGCGGGAGGGATAAGGGGAAGGAAGTCAATATTCCACCACATTTGTATGTATAATTGATTGCCCCTTCCTAACCAACAACTGCTATCATTATCCTATAATTCCATACATCTTGATACACAGGAACACAAGACAGAAAAATAATCGAATCTGGTTAAAATCTAACTGTGTTACCAAGATAATCAAGTTCATTGAAAGTAAACCCCCTACTGTATAAACACGAAGCACTATTCAGGCGGAGTCAGGTTGTAACCTTCAAGGCCTGGTAAGGGTATGTACTTATAAAGCATGAAATATGTGGAGTACCTCCTCCATAAGCCTCGGAGAATTGTATTAAAAAGTGAGACGTAAATCTCTAATTTGTCTTAAACAGAGCAGTGTGTTAAAATGGCATTTGGCTGATGAAAAGTCATCCTATCGGGTGTTCATCTCATCAAGAGTCAAATGCCTGTGCACTGTATTTCTTATACTTTGTTTTATTTCCCTCGTATTTTCAGCTTATTTTTGTAGGTGCATGATGGGTACAACTTTTGGGTTTTGAATGATGTGCATTTGGCACAATTGAATAGGAAGGGGATTTGGCTGATGGGGATGCTTTAAAAAAAATTGTCCCCCACCCCTCCAACAAGCTTGGAGACAGGGGACATTAAAAACAGCTCCATCCAACTGACCGACCGATCATCTGTCCATGTACTTTTCTGTACGCAAATCAGTGGTGATTGGCTGAATTATGTGGCCATGGCAACCATCTTGGTAACTTTGCTTGTGTACGCAATATTTCAAAAAATATTCAAGATTAAGTTTCATATTACACCGATCTATTCCTCATACCACCCCGAAGGTGGGGATCTTAGACTACCATCTCCTTATTTGCATTATCTAAGGCTCATGGAGAGACTGCAACACAAAATCATGCACACACATGCAAACAAATACACGAGACAACATTTATGACGTCGCTTTTCTCTCCTTAATTAGTGGGGCAATTAAGGAGAATTTCAGACTCCCAATGAATGCCAACCTAGAGGGTTTGTCTGTGCTCTATTCTTTAAATGCTGAGTGTCAAGCGAAGAAGCCGCATGTACCCGTTTTTAAGCGTTTGGTATTACTCGGTCTGGGTCAGAATCGAACCGTCAACATCCCAGATGAAAAGCAGATGCTCAAACCACAATGCCACTGACTCTGGTAGTTTAATTTACAGTCAAGGTCTACAGCAAATAAAAAGTCTGAGCATGCTTGAATAAATTATTCCAATTGAACACAATATAAATAAATAGCCCTGAGTGGACTGACGGTCATCTCTTGGGGTTGTAGCTCAGACCTCTGCTGATTTGAGGAAACCTTCCTGGGAACTCCCCGATTCAAAATTGAAAAATTCAAGATGGAGGGATCCTGTAGACCATCGAGTAGAAGGGCTGTATTGGGTTTCAGAGCAATCATATAGTAAATAAGGGACGAGTATGGATCCAAAGTTTCAGGGGGAACGGTATATAGTCGGTACATAATCGCTCCTGGGAGCCCCCATGATCCGAAATCGAAAAATCAAAGCCAGAGTGATTGTGCAGGCAAGAAAATAAATTTAAAAAAACGATGATACAAATAGTCACGGGGCCACGGACTGCATCCACAGACATAACCCGACATGCTCCTGGGCAGGCTCTGCAGATGGTGTCTCACTTGGTCCCCGGAGTCCCTGAGAAGGTTTCACTTCCCCCGTTCTCTAGTGGACCTCTGTTTCTGAGTGGTTACTTGTGTTTTAAGATTCACATTTAAAATTCGTCCTTCAGTTTTCAGAGCTGCTTCACACGTATTGTCGAAACCGTTTCCTTCCCTCCTAATGAAGCCTTAAAGCAGAAAGCATATTGAACAGGACTGTTTATATAAACCTGAATAGTGCAGTTAACATGCAACACTGTCGTAAGCTCACGATGAATATAGCTCTGAGTATGAACTCAAAAATAAAACTAAAACAAAAGGAGAAGAAGAAAATTTGTGACTTTCAAAACAGCAGCATTTTGATATACTTCAGCACAAGATCAGAGATGATAACATCTTTCTTTCTCAGCCTGTGATGAAACCAAAGAAGTAAAGTGCCATTGTATCCTCTTCTTCTTCAACACAAAGGAGCAGTTCCATTTGTGGCAGGTTTAAGATGTGAAGGGTGGCATTTTTGAAATAAAGGTGAACAAATGCCTGGTCGAATCGGGATATACAGTTCTACTGACTCGGGTGGAAGTGATATGTTTGAAGCGAAGGCGAGTGGATACATGGTACGGTCTGGTGGGGATACAATGCGATTGGTTCCGTAAGGAGGACTGGTGCAGTTAAGCAGCACAGATTTGAAAATGTTTCTGTTTTCTGTTTTTCCTCTGTTTTCGTTTTTTTTTTTTCATTCATTTTATAACAATCATCTTAACAAGAGTTGTTTATCAATATGAAATTCATCTACCACGGCTAATTTCACCCCAGATCCACTTTTTTGAAATACCAACTTCTTTCCTGGAAGTCCTTGCAGTGTCCTTGTGTTTTATACTTCTCCCACTCCCCTCCCCCTTCCCACGCCTCCTCCTCCCAAGCCCTCTCCCTCCCAAAGATCTCCCGATGTCCCTGCTCTCAAATGCTGTGTTTATGCTTCCCCTTCTCTCCCCATCTTGTCTACCACTACCCTTATTATATGTTTTGTGTGTCTTTGATTTTTTTGTGTGATAAATGTTAGCTCTTTCATGAGCCTCGATCCTGTATACAAAAAAAATAAAACAATAATAAATAAATCTTATCAAATCAATCTCATTGTGTGTCCCATCTTAGCAAAAGTCTACTGTACACAAAGGTATCAAAGCATGTCATCATCTTATCATAAAAGACTAATTCCATTAAGGAAAACCTCAGATTTAAATATATTGGCTGTTCATTGCCATTTCAGAGGTCGACATTCATAACTTATATCTACCTGTAAAAGCTCTTCAAATAAGCTTTACCCTTTACCTTCAAATACCGACAAATACCGACAGACGAATTTTCACTCACCCCATAACTACAATGGTTCTCACCCACAGTGCACTGCGAGAAATCCAGCACTCCTCCCTTTTGTCGCAACCTTCAGGTACTGACATATTTCTCGGTTCTGCCAATAAATCCCGTTTTATCTTGGTGCATCCTTCTTTCGATGAGATGTAATCCGGATTAAATTAACACGATTAAACGAATACATTTGGATTTCTATCTCATTATGGTTGTTTCCCCTTGTGGGTCTCAATATTACCAACATTTATGCTGCTTTTTGGGGGGAAGGGTGTTGGGTTTTTTCCCATCGAGTTTCATGTGTTACACTGTTTGTAACCTTGCTTTCCAGTTGTTTTGGAGAATTCTTTTTAAAAGATTATGATTCTTGGCTCAGACTCGACCTTTGAGATTCAGATTTTTGTCTGACTGCCTGTGCCTGTGTTTAACCTAAACAAAGGTTTTTACGGTGAAGCCCATCGGGCAAAGCCATCTAGAACAGTGTTTGTCCGTCCGTATGTAAGTATGTATGAATGTATGTATGTATGTATATCCGCCCCTCAAACGTATACCAATCAGAGCTGAGGATCTGGTCACATGACAGGGTGATGTGATTACGTCTGATGTCATCACGGCGTTGCGGCGGCTCACTCCGCACACACCGCCATTTTTATTTATATGCCGTTCAGGCAAAACATATCGTCGACCCTGTCATGCATCACAATCGCCATTCTCTACCTTTGCGTTTTTCATTCAGTGTGAAACACAAAAAACATTTTTTTTTTTTTTTTTTTTTTTTTTGCATACAAGATCGAGGCTCGTGTAAGAGCCAACATTAATCAGAAAAAACAAACTGACACATAAAACAAGATAAAGGGAGCGGGACACAAGATGGGGAGACAGAGGAGTAGTGTATATATGTTGCTTCTGGGACACTCTCATTTTCCCATTGACTTACATGTTAATTTTTCCCCTCCCTCATTGCCCCTAAACACCTCTATTTCTCTCACCCTGTTCTTTACGAACCTTCTAACCTTTTGACATGTTATCCTTATTCATTAGACCACTTAAACAATGGTCCTTCTGTGTGAACCTGTGATCCTTCTGACCTTATGGACCTTTTAACCTTTTACTCTTAATATCATCTGGTGAATCATCTTTGGCCCACTCAAACAACGACCCTACAAATATTTGTTTATGCGTGGGAAATAATTTAATTATCTTGCCACTCCCTTCACCATCTAATATATTAATAAAAAAGATGTTTGAGTTTGGTTCTTTATTAAGATATTTTAACTGAGCTAAGATAAAATGGTAAACCTCCCTCAATGTTCTTGTTTGAGCGCCTCCAGTGCCACACACTTTTTGGTAGGCTCTGCCCACTTTTTGTTAAGCTCCGTCCACTTTTTGGTAAGCCACGCCCACTTTTTGTTAAGCCCGCCCACTTTTTTACTAAACCCCGCCCACTTTGCTAAGCTCCGCCCACTTCTGCTAAACCCCACCCACTTTGTTAAGTCCCACCCACTTTATAAACTCTTCAGCATTGTATCATTTCCAGGTAATACATTACATCATTTTCAGGGAATTTCCATCACATCATTTCCAGTTAAGACACGCCCAGGGAATTTCCACAGGAAATGACACACCCAGTCCTTATAAAAGGCACCGACCACACAGGCTTTTTCAAACACGCTTTCTGCTTCACTTGAGAATGGACTACTATGCCGAAATGGAATGGGATAACTTTGCTATTCCTTGGAGTCCTACTACCTGTGTAGAACTCAACCTTCAGATTGATGAACTGGACTCGAACCTCTTATCAATGGAGGTAAGTTTGTTTATTTATTTATTTATTTATTTAATTAATTATTTATTTAATTATTTATTTTAATTTTTTTTTTTAGATGAGACTCGTGTAAGAGTTAACAAAGTTTATTTTAATATTCATAGAGCTTGATTTATACAAATAAAAAATATTGTATTAAATTAATACATTGTTATTTTCTTTCACAGGAAATTGTATCTGAGATACGAAATGAAAATTCTGCTTTTAACACAACTTGGGATGAAGTTATTTTTTTGTTTGAAGACATTTTGAACAACCAAGACCCCCAGAACGAGTTCTACCTTGATGACCCAGCCAAAGAGTTATACCTTGGAGATCCACAAAATCCTGAAAAAGAGTTTTACCATGATGATACTTGTTGTGAGTTATCAAAACAAAACCCACTGAACAAGTTCTACCTTGATGAGCCAGAATACAAGTCATACATTGGAGACCCACAAATTTCTGAAAATTGGGAAAGGGGAGTTCTCCCTGATGGTCCGCAGTTATACTATGTGAGACACATCATAGAAACCCTAAAAAATTGGGAAACGGGAATTCTCCCTGATGGTCCGCAGTTATACTATGTGAGACACATCATAGAAACCCTAAAAAATTGGGCAAGGAGAGTTCTCCCTGATGGTCCGCAGTTATACTATGTGAGATACATCATAGAAACCCTAAAAAATTGGGAAACGGGAATTCTCCCTGATGGTCCGCAGTTATACTATGTGAGACACATCATAGAAACCCTAAAAAATTGGGCAAGGAGAGTTCTCCCTGATGGTCCGCAGTTATACTATGTGAGACACATCATAGAAACCCTAAAAAATTGGGAAAGGGAAGTTTTCCCTGATGGTCCGCAGTTATACTATGTGAGACTTATCACGGAAACCCCCAATATTTCTGAAAATTGTGGTTCTACCTTGGGGACTTGGAAAGATGGTTATATTTTTGGAGACTCGGAATGGGGGTTTTGTTTTGATGACTCGGAATGTGATACCTATCTTGGAGGCTCAACAGGAATGTGGTTATACCTTGGGAACTTGGAAAGTTGGTTTTATTTTGGAGACTCTACCTGTGGGGTTCCTCTTGGAGACTCTTTGGATTCTAAAGCAATGAACAATGTTCTTTATTTAATGACGCTTGATTTAAGCAATATCAAGAAAGTTCGAGGAAGAAAATGCTGGAAAATTCTTTCTTCCCATTTCTACTTCTTCAAACTTGAAAGCCTTGAAAGACAGAATTGGAGGGAAGAGGAAAAAAAAAAAAAAGAAATACGTATTAAAAAAAGAAGAAAAGAAAGATTATGTTAGGGTTTGGGTGGGATTTTGAATGTGAGGGTTAGGGATGGGGTTGGGTTAGGGATGGGGTTGGGTTAGGGTTGGGATTTTGAATGTGAGGGTTAGGGTTGGGGTTGGGTTAGGGATGGGATTGGGTTAGGGTTGGGATTTTGAATGTGAGGGTTAGGGATGGGTTGGGTTAGGGATGGGGTTGGGTTAGGGTTGGGTTAGGGATGGGGTTGGGTTAGGGATGGGATTGGGTTAGGGTGGGATTTTGAATGTGAGGGTTAGGGATGGGGTTGGGTTAGGGATGGGGTTGGGTTAGGGTTGGGATTTTGAATGTGAGGGTTAGGGTTGGGGTTGGGTTAGGGATGGGATTGGGTTAGGGTTGGGATTTTGAATGTGAGGGTTAGGGATGGGTTGGGTTAGGGATGGGGTTGGGTTAGGGTTGGGTTAGGGATGGGGTTGGGTTAGGGATGGGATTGGGTTGGGTTAGGGATGGGGTTGGGTTAGGGATGGGGTTGAGTTAGGGATGGGGTTGGGTTAGGGATGGGTTGGGTTAGGGATGGGTTTGGGTTAGGGATGGGTTTGGGTTAGGGATGGGGTTGGGTTAGGGATGGGGTTGGGTTAGGGATGGGGTTGGGTTAGGGTTTGTATATTATTATGACTCACTCACACATACACACACACACAAAAGTTAAGCCCCAACTGAAAAGTTGTGGGATTCTGTGTTTGGGGTTCACAGATTTAAAAACGTATCCCCATTATACACACACAAAAGTTAAGCCCCAACTAAAAAGTTGTGGGATTCTGTGTTTGGGGTTCACAGATTTAAAAACGTATCCCCATTACATTTTATTTATTTATTTATTATTTTCAAGGGTATTATCTGCTTACTTGTGTTTTTTGTAATTCTTGCGAGTAAAATGAACCCAAGATTTCTTCTCCATTTAAATCATATAATTTGTAGGTCCAAGGGACTGTATCCATTACATCAATGATTTTAAATAATTCACGAGTCCATTTTTGTGTATAACCTTTCTCAAAATGACTTTTCCATTTGTATATTCTTACAATATCACCAACTTTAAACTTGGGCTTTCTCAAATTAATCTCCTTTTCATATTCTAATTTTGTAAATGTTTCCAATTGTTTTGATTTTGTTGATGAATGAACTGTATTATTGTAATTATCTACAATATCCTGAATTAAATACACCCATTTTTGAGAACCGAGTTGTGTGAATTTTTTATATAATTTCTCTTTTAAAGTACGATTAAAACGCTCAATAACAACTGCCTTTCCTTCATTAAAGGTGCTGTATAATTTAATACCCTTCCCCTTAAGAAATTTCATGAATATTTTGTTATAGAACTCTGTTCCCTCATCAGTCCATAACTTCTTTGGTTTCCTTTTATCCCGATCAAATATTAGCTTAAAGGCTAACATTAAAGTATCACCCCTTTTATTTTTTAAAGGGACAACCCAGGCAAATCTACTCCTCAAATCAATAACGGTTAAAGCATACCTGTATCCCCTGTCATTATTCAATTCAATTAAATCAGCGGACCATATGTGGTCGGTGTATTTAGAATAAACCTTCCTTCTTTTAAACTTTGTGATTATAGGTTTGTGTAATTCTTCAGCCAAAAGCTCCTCAGTCTTGATGACATCATTAGAGCCTAATAGTTTTTTGAGGAATAACCAAGACCAAGTTTCAATTTAGCATTTATCAAATTTCTCACAATAAACCCATCAACTTTCTCTCTCAACGTTGGATTTTGTATCAAAGACAAATTATACAACATTTCGCTGTCGGCTTTATGTTTTTCAGTCAACGTAGTGGTTTTCCCATAAGCAATATCATGCTTCATACACACTTCGTCAACCCTATTTGTAGGTTTAGACCAAGGTTTAGGATTGTCAGCCTCATCTAATCTTTTATCCAGGTTTGTTCCTGGACCACAGAAAGAATACCCTGGAAGGTGTAATTCCCCTGGAATTCCAGTTGTTGTAAATTTACTTCCTGACAGAAACTTTTGTATATCTCCTCCTCTTTTAGGTGAGATGAATTGGCACTTTTTAGAGCCACACACTTGACATATTCCTTTTTGATAAACTCTATTATTTTTAGCTTTAACATAAGAGATATTTTTAGATTTAGTTTTCTTTTTACATTTGAGACAATAACTCATATTTATTTATCAGAAAAATTCCGACAGAGTATCAAAACCTTTTTGGTTTTTAACATATACATTTCTATCTTAATTTTTAAAACATAAAGAATCCTAAGGAATGCCTTCACTCTCTCCTCCATTTATTCACAAATAAAAACTAACTAAAGTCAATGACACCAACATCATCAATCACATAATCTTTTCCTTCTTCTTCTTCTTCTTCACCACTTTCTCATTTAAATCTCCTCCCTGAAATTGAAGACATTGACGTTGTTATTTTTGAAACCATTATCTTCATAAGAGTTGTTAATTCTTTAATTTCCTCTTCGGTGCGTTGAGATTGATTTATTTGCTGTAATACACTCAATCTTTTACGAAACTCACTGATTTCCATCTTTTTATATTTTTCCTCCCTCTCTCTTTGCTCCCTTTCCTCCCTCTCCTCCTTCTCCTTTTTTCCCCTCTCCTCCTTCTTCTTTTTCTCTCTTTCCTCCTTCTCCCTTTTCTCTCCTTCGTCCTTCTCCTTTTTCTCCCTCTCCTCCTCCTTTTTCTCCCTCTCCTCCTCCTTTTTCTCCCTCTCCTCCTTCTCCTCCCTCTCCTTTTCTTTAATTCTTTAATTTCCTCTTCGGTGCGTTGAGATTGATTTATTTGCTGTAATACACTCAATCTTTTACGAATCTCACTGATTTCCATCTTTTTATATTTTTCCTCCCTCTCTCTTTGCTCCCTTTCCTCCCTCTCCTCCTTCTCCTTTTTTTCCCTCTCCTCCTTCTTCTTTTTCTCTCTTTCCTCCTTCTCCCTTTTCTCTCCTTCCTCCTTCTCCTTTTTCTCCCTCTCCTCCTCCTTTTTCTCCCTCTCCTCCTTCTCCTCCCTCTCCCTTTCCTTCTTCTCCTTTTTCTTTCTTTCCTCCTTCTCTTCTTCAACTCCTTCCTCATCCCTTGCTACCCTTGAGTATGAACCCCAAAGAATATTATACATATACTCATCTGGATTTTGAGATATTCTTGTATCTGTAATTTGTTTGTAGGTTTAGGTTTTTGTAGGTTTTGTAGGTTTTGTAGGTTTTGTAGGTTTAGACCAAGGTTTAGGATTGTCAGCCTCATCTAATCTTTTATCCAGGTTTGTTCCTGGACCACAGAAAGAATACCCTGGAAGGTGTAATTCCCCTGGAATTCCAGTTGTTGTAAATTTACTTCCTGACAGAAACTTTTGTATATCTCCTCCTCTTTTAGGTGAGATGAATTGGCACTTTTTAGAGCCACACACTTGACATATTCCTTTTTGATAAACTCTATTATTTTTAGCTTTAACATAAGAGATATTTTTAGATTTAGTTTTCTTTTTACATTTGAGACAATAACTCATATTTATTTATCAGAAAAATTCCGACAGAGTATCAAAACCTTTTTGGTTTTTAACATATACATTTCTATCTTAATTTTTAAAACATAAAGAATCCTAAGGAATGCCTTCACTCTCTCCTCCATTTATTCACAAATAAAAACTAACTAAAGTCAATGACACCAACATCATCAATCACATAATCTTTTCCTTCTTCTTCTTCTTCTTCACCACTTTCTCATTTAAATCTCCTCCCTGAAATTGAAGACATTGACGTTGTTATTTTTGAAACCATTATCTTCATAAGAGTTGTTAATTCTTTAATTTCCTCTTCGGTGCGTTGAGATTGATTTATTTGCTGTAATACACTCAATCTTTTACGAAACTCACTGATTTCCATCTTTTTATATTTTTCCTCCCTCTCTCTTTGCTCCCTTTCCTCCCTCTCCTCCTGCTCCTTTTTTTCCCTCTCCTCCTTCTTCTTTTTCTCTCTTTCCTCCTTCTCCCTTTTCTCTCCTTCCTCCTTCTCCTTTTTCTCCCTCTCCTCCTCCTTTTTCTCCCTCTCCTCCTTCTCCTCCCTCTCCTTTTCGTTAATTCTTTAATTTCCTCTTCGGTGCGTTGAGATTGATTTATTTGCTGTAATACACTCAATCTTTTACGAATCTCACTGATTTCCATCTTTTTATATTTTTCCTCCCTCTCTCTTTGCTCCCTTTCCTCCCTCTCCTCCTTCTCCTTTTTTTCCCTCTCCTCCTTCTTCTTTTTCTCTCTTTCCTCCTTCTCCCTTTTCTCTCCTTCCTCCTTCTCCTTTTTCTCCCTCTCCTGCTCCTTTTTCTCCCTCTCCTCCTTCTCCTCCCTCTCCCTTTCCTTCTTCTCCTTTTTCTTTCTTTCCTCCTTCTCTTCTTCAACTCCTTCCTCATCCCTTGCTACCCTTGAGTATGAACCCCAAAGAATATTATACATATACTCATCTGGATTTTGAGATATTCTTGTATCTGTAATTATTTTTCTCATAATAGGATACCAATAAGATTTGTTGACGATTTCTAAAAGAGTTTTATATTTCATAACTTTGAGAAGTTCATTTTTATCTAATATTTTAAACAAGTCTCTATTTGTGGGTTTAACAATATCAGTATAAGGCCAGTTTTTAATGACAAAATTCCCATGTATATGCTCCAAATCATAAGGTATGTAATACCGAGCACCCTTTTCTTGTAGGTATCCTTGAATACAAAAATTATAATTCTCTTGTAGTCTTCTTCCTGCCATTTATGTATCAGAAATATATGTGAGATTAATATTATGACAGGTAATACCACCCCATCTTCCCACTACCAAATTGGTTTGTATTCCTTGGCTTTCTATCCTTATCTCATGACCTTCCTTCTTTGTCATGCTAACCATCGCTATACTATCATATATTTTTCTTTTCTTAAAACCATGTATTTGTTGTTTATTAATGGTACTTCCACATAAATCCTTATCCTCACCAAGTGGATAATATTCTTCTTTACGAGACTGATTAAAATCATGTAGGTCTTCTATGTTTATTGAAAAAGACCAATTATACCCTAAATCAGGCATATCATACCCCCATTTATTAATTCGCATATTAACTATATGTCCTTCTTTATAAAATTCAATTGTAAGCAGGTAGTTAAATTCAATGAGGAAAGGTGTATGGTCAGTATAACCAGGTGTTGTGGTTGTAAATTTTACTTGTTTAACAAAACGTGCTGTTTTCTTTAAATATATATATTGTGATAAATCACTTAATCTAATTAAGTCATTCTCATCTGTAGGGTTTGGATAATTGATTAATTTATAAGTATTCTTCATATTAATATTTTTACTTACACTATATTTTTGTCGTTCAGCCTGTGCCTTTGTATAATAATTTGATAAATCAATATCCTGAGAGGATTTTCCAAAGATAGAACCATCTTTTCCAACATAAGTCATTTATATTAGATTAAAAATGATATCATAAAAATTTTCATTATTGTTGAGTTGAAATAATACATATAAACATAATTGACCACAACATTTAGAATTAATTTCTTGAACTTGAAATGTTTGATAAACACCATTCTGTAAGAATTGTATTACTTCAACAGGTGGTGGCATACCATAACTATCAAAATAATATTTATCCTGACTATTATGAATACAAACCCAATGAGAACCATTCTGTGTGTCTAAATTCATAATAATATTCTTTGTATTCTTATTTATATGTATTAATTCATCTCTCATACAAATAACCACATTATCAATTTTTAGTGTTTTACAATACTTAGCTAGTTCTATATTTGCCGTTGTATTCTTTCCAAATTGTTTAAACCATTTATCCATTTATTTATGAGAAAGATACAATCCATTACCCCGTTTAGTTAGTTTAACACCCGCTTGAGCGATAGAGGAAAGCATATCTCCAACCAACAATCTAGCTTTATCAGGTAGACTTTCAAGTTTTTGAGCAAAATCTACAATTACACCACTTCCACTAATTTGTTTCTCCAACTCCTTGTTATGTCTTTCCAATTCTTTTTGAGCTTTTAGTTGTGCCTTCCTTTCGTTAGCAGTTTTTACCGCTGCTGAAATACCACCAGTCAATGCTCCCGCCGCACTTAAACCAGCAAATAAAGGAATTAGAAACGGGAGAAATCCTCCTCTTGACTCGTCTATTGAATATTTCTTTAACATAGGTTTCGTCATTTTAATTTTAAGTGATCCAACATCATTTAGTGTTTTTACTTGTGTGTGTGTGAGTAAAACATCAATTCTTACAGCTCCTTTTCTTTGAATTGTATTAACATTAATAATACAAGGCTTTTGATTTTGAATACAAGATGTTAATTTATTAAGATTGATTTGATTAACATATACCCCAACCATTTATTTATGAGAAAAAACCTATGTGATATTAATCATAACACCATTATCTGTATTAATCTGTAATTCTGTTTCCTCCAAAAGCAAACAATATGCATTAACCTCTTCACTCTCCCCTCTTTCAATGTATAGAGAAGTATCCACTCGATTAGACTTTATAGTTTCCTTTTGAGAACTCAGGTCAATTGCATAGATTGTATAAAGTTTTTGAAACGCAACCATATCCAAAATAGGCTCATTATTACCGTTGCTTTCACACACCTTTTGGTAAGACTTGTAGGCTTCCGCATAATCATTTTTTCCCCAATCAATTTCCAATCTATCTCGCGGATAAAATGTGCCATCAAGAGAAACCCGAAGTTGTTTCACCTTAGCATTATCACTCAGCGCATTATTCTTATTAGTACCGTCCTCTCCATCTGGTTTTTTAAAAATGAGCCAGAGGTATCGTGGCTTTCCTTGAAGAACACCCAAATTCCAAGTGTAGGTAGTGTGTTCCAGTTTAACGTGTTGACATCTTCTTTTAAGGTATGATACATTTAGCGGTTTCTTTGAGTTAAGTCTTCTATTTAACATCTCTTCCGTTTTAAGATTAGGAGTATATTCACTGATATACCAACACAAATCATTAATAACAAATTTATTGTTGTCTCCAAAAGCATTTTCAACCCCAAAAAGCAACCTATTTACATTATCATTCCTCTGTAGTTGAAATCTAATTTTAAGACCATACAAAACTTTGTCATAATCACAAAATCCAAATATACCTTTCAGAGGTACTGCTACGGTAAAACTATTCTCTGGTTTTGTGTCATCATTATACATTGCCTTCCTTTGACTATAACCAGGGTCTGTGTTTGTACCCGTTGACATATCAGGAATAAAACCTTCAACAGCTCCCTTACCCATTCTATCACCAAACGAATATAGTGTAAATTTCATCATTTCAGATGTAGCAGAGACATAATCAACCGCTTCAACCTCTTGTGTTCCAATATACAGGCGAACACTATCAAACATTTTCCAGAAGAAATCATTTACGAGTGTAGCATTAGTATTATTCGCAGCCTTAGTGAATTTAAATTTACACAGCAAGAAACTATCAGCTATATTCAAGTAAGTTTGTTGATTATTTATTTCAAAACTTTTTGTTCCGTTTGAATTCCAGTCTGTTCCTGTTATAGCATTTACCTTAAAATAGTCTTCCTTTTTCGTGGAGTTTGAAATGATAATTGTATCATCCAAATCATAGATACTATCAATCGCTTCCATACTTGTATTTATATAGTATTAAAATCGTTGAAACCCTGACCCAAGTATTTTAATGATTTTTTGTCGTTCTTGTGAAGATAGTTGAGTTTTACCTTTTTTTATTTCTTTGATTGCTTGTAATTTATGAGACTCCTTTTGAGCATCTTTTATACTCTTTATAGCACCCGCAACGGAGCCCACGGCAGAAGCAGTTGAACCAATTAGGTCTTTATGTTTAAGGATGGTTGAACCAATACCCATTAGAGTATCAATTATCCCATCTCCTTTATTTCGAAATTGATGACCCACACCCCGTTGTCTCTTTGGTTTATAGTATCCTCCACCCACATACCTTGTATAGTATGGTGAAAGGTACATGCCCTCCCCTGTAATTATTTTATATTTTCCCAACTCGTGTTTTCTCACAATAACCATTATTTATTTATTGAAAAACTTCACGTAGGTGAATTCTGATGGATATAATTTCATCATTAAAGGATATCATACGATTATCTTGGTCGGTTATCCTAAAATTTACTCTGTATATGGTTTTTCCTGACACAGGTAAATAGACAAGATTTTTTGGTTCCATATTAAATTTATAACCAATCGGGGTTGAGTATGCACTGAATGAAAATATTGTATTTGTTCTTATTCCATCGTTATAAGCACCATCAATCAAATCACAATGAATTAATACTGAATTTATACCGGAGGATATTTGGATAACATTATCACTGTAAAACGTCCCGATATTTTCAATCTTTTTTGAAGAGAAACCCAATAGCTCTCTAAACGAATTTTCAATCGTGAAATCAACTTTATAATTATTTTTAAGTTTAATAGTTGATTTTGAAGTGTGTTTTTGAATATCTATTACAATATTTTTTGGTTCATCACCTTTTTCTTTCATAAGGCGAGAGACTTCTGAAGATATTTGAGAAATCTCGTAAGCTCCAGGTGAAACGGTTATAGTTTTATATCCACTTCCTGGATTATAACTAAACTTGTTGTTTTTCTCTGTGATATTAAACAAGGTATTATAAGTTTCCATCGACAATAAAGATGCCTCATATGAGGTAAGGGGGTCAAGTTGTAGTGGGTAAGGGAATGAAGCTGTGTAATCACTTGTTGTGAAATTAAAACTAAGAATTGTGCTTCTCATCTTATTTAATATCTAATAAAATATCTTTGTATTGACATTTATTAATTATTTTCATATTCATCAACTGATCTAAAATGGCTGAGGATTCATTAAAACAATTGTTGTTTCCAGCCTTCTTACTACCTAACAACAATAATAGCCTATTAACTAATTGTGATGGGTCATTTGGAAGAAAACTAACACCCGAACCAAGCTTACTTAAAGCATCAATAATATGTTTCTCCTTCTCATTCTTCTTACTTTTACCAGCAACAGAAACTCCATAATCAAGTGCATTTAGCAACTCAATATATACCCTATCTTCCTCTCTTTCCATATCAAGTGGTTCCTCAAAATATTTTGAACCGCTGAATCCGGGGTTTGTTAGAAGAAACATTAATCTTGGAGTTAATTTAACATTTGGTTGAGTAGAACTCAAGAACATCAATTCATCATTAAATATCAATACCTTTTCTTTCACAAGATGGAACACTCCTGGTTCTTCTGTTGGAATGAGACCTGCTCTGGTTTTTGAATCTGCCAAATATTCATTGTTTTGAAGAGCTTCCACTACATAATTAGGGGGTTGATTTACCTCCTCAAGTTTGTGAAATAATTCTTCATCATTATATTCTAATTTTCCAAGTTCTTGTTTTGTTATCTGACTAAAATCTTTGAGCATTTGAAGTTTTTTCGGAGTAAATTCTACCGTGGGAACTGTAGGGTGTTGAGTTTTTAAAAGCGGTTTAAAAAATTACCTTGTTTTCTTTCAAAGGCTTCTTCACCAGTTAGTTTCTGTCTCCGTTTCTTCTTTATCTCTTCCTGTTGCTTTACAACTTTTGAAACCAACTCTTGATGTTCTTTAAACTTTCTTGCTCTTTCTTCGGTATTCATTTTCTGTATTTATTTATTGAAAAATATCATTTAATGAATTGTAAAGGTCAATGGGAAAATTTTCCTTTTCTTTGTCATTATAGTAAATGTGTTGAAATAAATCCTTTTCTTTAAATATTTCATCAAATTCTTTATTGGTATTAATACGAGTTGTTATTTCTTCTTCACTAATACTTGTATCTCTGCTTTTCATACGTTTGCGTTGAGTCTCCTCAGCAATATCAAAACCGAATGATAAAATCTTAACTCCATCACCACACAATTGTTTAATAATTTGTCTCATTCCTTCAGGATTAGTTTCTAAAATCCCAAGACCATTAGATTTTACTTTATTTAACTCACTCTTACAATGTGAATATTTTGTAGAACCAAGAGAGACCTCCTCAAATATTTGACCTTCGTTCCTCAATCGCATATGTTCCTCCATTGAAATGTAGTAATAATCTTTCCCTTCTACTTCTCCTGGTCGCTTTGCTCTGGTTGTAGTACTCACAAAACGAATCATAGGGTGTTTTAAAAAAAAACTTACAATCTTTTCATTTTTACTATTCAAGAGTTTAGATTTATGAAAGTTCTTTCCTGAAGCAGATTTACCCACAAGATTAATAATAATAGTTATCATTTATATATGTAATTATGTTTAAAATAAAAATACATCCTTTAATATCTCATCTTGTTTCACAACAATATATTTATATTTTTCAATCGTGTGTTTCATATAATTTTCAAATTCTTTTTTACTACATAACGTAGAGCAATTATCTCTCCAAAAATTATTTACATCTATTGAATTTAACTTAAATAAAATAAAAGTATTGGCATTGTTTCTTATTGAGCGTCGAGGGAGTTGAAAATATGATTGACTAAGATATATACAATTACAAGAAGAATGTCTCCCTCTTGTATAGTAGCTATCCATTACTGTTTGGTTTCTCTCATTAACACAATCATCAAAGATGACGAGGTTCTTTTTTGATTTATCTAAATCTTGAGGTGAAGGTATATCATCCATATTATCACTGAGAATACAAGTTATGGGTTTTGGTTTCGATTTTGATTTCTGTGTATCACAAAATAATTGTATTATATCTTCAATATTATAATCATTTAGTTTGTTTTGAAGTTTAAATAAACCGATAATGTCTTCCTTTTTAAGACCTGCATTAAAACCCTGTGAGAGTAGTTGATACTCGGGTTGAAAACTAGACTTTGTAAAAATTATTAAATTATCATAATCTAAAAAATTAGGACCAAGGAGCATCTTTAAAAGTAAACAGGTTTTTCCACATCCGCTTGAACCAACTATTAGACATCTCAATGAATTTGGAATGTTTTTATGGTTATTAAATTTTATCTTATTTTCCCAAACGGGTAAAAAATCATTCCTTTATATATTTGGAAAACAAGTCATCTAACTTTTTTTGAGCTATTTTAGAAACTCTATATTTTATCCTGAGTTCGGGTTTAATTTCAAAATAATTCATTATTTTATTTATATAGTATCTTGTATTAACATTTCCATTAAAATTATTTTGAATAATAAATATCATTAAACCCTTATACATTTCCTCAATACAAATAGTCTCTTCCCTTGAAAGAAATGGTGTATTATCATCACAATACTTAACATTCATCTCTCTTATTAATCTTGTAAAGTAATTCATTTTTGGTTCTAATTTAAAAGAGTTATATATATTTTTATATTTTTTATTATCATTAATTAAAATTAAATCACAGAAAATACATTGTTTATATGAACCCCCATTATTAAGCCCTATTCTATCACAAGCCGGACAATTCTCTAATTTATCATATGGAGAGTCTGGAAATTCTAAATATCCTTCAGAACTTATCATATTTATATGGTAAATTTTTACTTAAACTAAACGCAAGTTTATTCATTAATAAATACAATGTTTCAAAGCACAAAAGACAAATTTCAATCAATCTCTACTTCGGTGAAAGATATAGAAAAATATGTCAAAGATGTTAAATTGAACAAAGATAAATATGGAAATTTTTGGGTAAAACCAGTTATGGAAAATAACATGAGCCCCTCTATTTCATTTAAAGGAAGAGCTCTAACTATACCTGGAAAGACATCCATTAAAGTAAATCTAACAAAAGTTTCTCCTCTACTCCTGGCAATTTATTCAAAGCTTGAAAAAGTGATTGACCATGATACTTTGAAAAAGAATGATAAGACCATCAACAATACTCGTGGAGAAATTTGTATTTACTTTAATAATCCAAAGGGTGTAGATCTAAGTAAAATGAATGATGTTAATATTTCTGGTGAAATGTCATTTCGTTCTATGATAGTTAGAGATTATTTAAAGATAACTTTTGATATTAAAAATGTAGAGATTGAATCCGTTAATGAAAGAAAGTATATTGGTATAGATGGAAAGGTTTTTTCTGCTAATTAAATATGAGTCATTACAGCAGTGAAGATTTTACTATTTCATTGAACTCGGACGATAGTGATGATAGTATTTCATTGAACTCGGACGATGGTGATGATAGTATTTCATTGAACACAGATGATAGTTATGATACTAATAGTTTGTGCTCAAATGATAGTTATGAGAGTAGCTTTATTGATGACTCTGAGTATGATTCTGAGTATTCATGTGATAGTTATGACTTAGATGATTCTGAGTGAAAAAGTGTTTTAGTTTAAGCACAGCGATATATATAAAACGGAGCTGTAAAGCTCAAAAGTGTTTTATTTTAAGCACAGTGATATATATAAAACACCACGTTTTCTCACGCTATAAATATGGTTTATTGTGATACTTGCGAGAAGGAAGTAAAATATTATAAACAACATATTCTCACCGCAAAACATACATACAACATTCTTAACAAACTTTCCCCTCTTCCACCTAAAACAAAACATTGTAAGGTCTGTAAAACAACCATCCTCAAGAAGGGGTTTAAAGCCCATCTTAAAACTAACAAACACTTGTCAAAATTGTTTACTATTAAAAACTCTGATGGTGCATTCAAAGGACATATTAAAATAAGAGTCTTTAACTTCAAACCTCCTGAACCAGAGTCTATAGTTGATGCTGTAGAAATAGTTAAACCTGCTGTTCAAACGTTGATTGAAAAAACACTTAAAGAAATGAAACCACTTAAATTTTATATGGGAGTAAAATTAGAAATGACAAAGGACGAAGGAGTTATAGATACACCATACATGAGAACTGAGCCACACTTTATATCTTCATATCAAGATTTTAAAACATCAGGAGTCTATGATGAACTTATTAAACAAGAGCAAGATGTGGATAATTCAATCGTAGGAAGTGGATTCAATATAGGAAAAATTATTTACATAGACATTCATATTCTTAAATCAGATCCTCTAAAAGCTTCTTCTTACATTGATTTACCCAGTGTTATCAAAAATAGAAAAGCAGTTATCAATATCAAAAATAAAGACAATAAATGTTTTCTCTGGTCTATTCTAGCACACTTACATCCTCCACATTTTCATGATGAAAGAGTATCTCATTATAAAAAATATGAGAATACATTAAATACGAAAGATCTAAAGTTTCCGATGACTTTAAATGATATTCCTAAATTTGAAAAGTTGAATAATTTATCAGTTAATGTTTATGGTCTAACAGAAACAAACAACATTCAGGTTTTAAAGCTTTCTGACAATTGTAAACAAACTCATATTAATCTTCTATATTTTAATTCAGAGGAAAATTCACATTATACATACATCAAAGATATTACAAAATTAATAAAACCACAAGTATGTAAAAGAACAAATAAAATATATTGTTGCGGATATGAGATTGGCATCCATCCATATCCGCTTGTAAATATTCCCCTATTTCCTCAGTACTTCCCAACTATCCCCAATTCCCCATTCCCTAGTCCCATTTCCTGTAAACAACACTCTGTAGACCCGACCTCCCCCTATTTCCCCCATTAAATGTCACATCCAGGTCCACCGCATCTCACGTAGACAACTATAGGACATCTTGCTAGTTATTCTTAGTCTATGTCAGTTAAGGACACGTTTCCATTAATTGTGACTCTTCGTTGCACCAGATTGTGATTGTATGGCACCGTTAGGAAGTTTAGAACCTCCCAATACCTCCCCGCAGCTCTTCCTCACGGTTCAGCAACAACAACAGCAACAGCAACAACAACAACAGCGGCGGCGGCGCGGGGAGTGTGCGCCCTCACTCCGGCTTGGTTGGTGGGGGGTGTTGGGAGGGCACCATGCCTTTCCAACGAGCCGCCATCGAGCATGTGCTCGACGGGGTTACCAAGTAGGGGCTCGCTGTCAGCTCCTCGTCAAGGGCGGAGCCCGGTAACCCCCCGCACCCAATAGAAGCGGCGGACCGATCCCATCTGGGGCGGAGCCAACGAGCCGAGGGCATGTCACTCCCCGCTGAGCATGCGCAGGAAGAGGGAGGTGACGTCAGATGCGCCCTCAGCTTGGAGAGAGAAGGACGCCACCTCCGAGCGCTGCAATACCTCCCCGCATCTCTGGACCGGACCGTGTTTGATTCTGCCCCTGAGCCAAGGTGCACCTTGTGCTATCGACTGCCTGTCCTTCCCTGCCATCAATCCCTGTGTAAGTCAGTCTTGTTCCGTTTGTCTGTGGTCTGTCTGGGATAGATAAGATTGTGTCTAAGTGCCTATCTCTTCTGTGCTTTACCTCATACCTTGTAATCTACCCCTTTTCTCCACCACCAATTATATCCTCCTCCGGAGGTCTTGAGAACTGTACCCCTTGTGTCGTTTCATTTATCCCAGTCGTTGTGTCCTTTCCAAACCATTGATTTAGCATAGCGCGACTTGGTCAACGTCGGGTGGAATCGGGTGAGTTGGGGGTAATCGGGTAAACTGTGCGAACACGGCGGCCATTCCGCTCGGCCCATCATAACACCTTAAGCCGTGTCCGTAACAATATATTTGTATGCGTTGTCTTAACTTCTTCCATACACAAGAAAGATTAGATAAACATTCAAATTATTGTGGTGAACATAAAACAACGGTAATCAACATGCCTAAAAAAGGCTCAAAGATCACATTCAAAGATGAAAAGAAAACAATAAAACATCCATTTGTTATATATGCTGATTTTGAAAGTATTTTAGAAAAAATTGATACTGCTTCTCCAGATCCAAAAGAATCATACACAAATAAATATCAAAAACATACTCCTTGTGGTTTTTGTTATTATATCAAATCATCCGTTGGTGATAAATATAACAAGTTAGAGATGTATAGAGGCTCAAATACCCCAGAGGAGTTTGTGAAACGACTAGAAAAAGACTGTGTTCGATTAACCAAGATAATGAGAGAAACCAATAAACCAATGTCCTTAACAAGTAAAGGAAAAAGAGAATTTATAAAAAACAATGTCTGTCATATTTGTGAGGAGAAAATTGGTAAAGGTCTAAAGGTTAGAGACCATTGTCATCTCACTGGTAAATATAGAGGTCCGGCTCATCAAAGTTGTAATATTAATTATCAACTCCCCTCTTTCATTCCTGTCTTTCTTCATAACAATGCTCATTATGATACACATCTATTTATCAAGGAACTCTCAAAGACTTCTGGAAGTATCTCAGCAATTCCAAACACGGATCAGAAATACATTTCATTCACAAAAACAATTCACACATCTCCTATTACTCATATCAGATTTCTTGATACATTTAAATTCATGGCAAGTGCATGTCAAGGCTAACTTGGTTCAAAATCTAAAAGAGTTTCCATGTCTTTCAGAGTATTTTTTAGATAAAGATTTTCTTACACAAAAGGGAATTTACCCCTATGACTATATGGACTCATTTGAGAGATTCAATGAAACACAACTTCCTTTAAAAGAAAATTTCTATAACAAATTAAATAATAGTCATATATCTGATAAAGATTATGTACACGCACAAAATGTTTGGAAAAAATATAACATTAAGAATCTTGGTGAGTATCACGATTTGTACCTCAAAACTGATGTGCTTTTGTTGGCTGATGTGTTTGAGGCTTTCAGAACAATCTGTCATTCTGGATATGGATTGGATCCTGCTCACTATTACACTGCTCCTGGATTGGCTTGGAGCGCGATGTTAAAAATGACAAAACAAGCTTTGGATTTGATAACCGATGTTGATATGCTTTTGATGATTGAAAAGGCAAAGAGAGGAGGAATTTCACAAGTCTGTTCAAAGAGATATGCTAAAGCAAATAACAAGTACATTCCAAATTATGATCCATCGGTAGAGAGCTCCTACTTGATGTATTATGATGCGAACAACCTGTATGGCTGGGCAATGTCTCAGGCTCTTCCTTATGGAAAACTTAGATGGGTAAAGGAAAAAGATTACAAAAAGGTTTTACAAGATGTATGTATCTCTACACAAAAAGAATTGGATGATTCAAAGGTTGGTTATTATTTTGAGGTCGATTTGAAATATCCAGAGGAACTTCATAACCTACACAAAGATCTCCCATTTGCTTGTGAAAAGGAAAGTCCAAAGAAGGAGTGGTTAAGTGATTATCAACAATCATTTAATATAGGTGAATCAACAGAAAAATTACTTACTACATTATATAACAAGAAAAATTATGTTCTACACCAAAGAAATTTGCGACAATATTTATCAAAAGGTCTAAGAGTAGAGAAGATCCATAGGGTTCTAAAGTTCAATCAAAGTCATTGGTTGAAGGGGTACATTGATTTTAATACACAAAGAAGAACAGAGTCAAAAACTGATTTTGAGAAAGACTTTTATAAATTGATGAATAATGCGGTCTTTGGTAAGACCATGGAAAATGTGAGAAAAAGACAAAATATCAGACTATCAACATCTTGGAAACAAGCATCAAAATTAATTAATAGACCGAGTTTTACTAGAGCTGAGGTCTTTACTGAGAACTTTGTGTGATCCATTTGATTAAAGAGAGTATTGAAATGGACAAACCTATTTATATTGGAACATCAATTCTTGATTTATCAAAGTCATTAATGTATGATTACTTTTATAATAACTTGAGGAAGAAATATCAAAATGATGTTCATCTACTTTATATGGATACAGATAGTTTTATTTTGCAAATTAATACTGATGATGTTTATTCAGACAGGAAAAAGGACATTAATATCTATGACACTAGTAATTACAGTCCAGAGAGTGAGTTGTTCTCTTCTAAAAATAAAAAGGTGATTGGAAAGTTTAAGGATGAATTAGGAGGAAATGTAATGAGTGAATTTGTGGGATTGAGGTCTAAGGCTTATGCTTATAAATACATTGTGAATAACGTTGAAAAAACTGATAAGAAGTTAAAAGGCATAAAGAAAAATGTCATTAAAGAAACAATAAACTTTAAGGATTATTATAACTGTTTAATAACAAAGAAAGAAGAGTTTAGAAAGATTAATGGAATAAGAAGTTATAAACATAAATTATATTCAGAAGAGGCGAATAAGAAAGCATTGGGGGCTTTTGATGATAAGAGGTTTATTTTAGAAAATGGAATTGATAGTCTCCCTTATGGTTATATAAGTATATAAGTGATAAGTTAAAAAGGGGGGTTAGGGATTTTAACGGGCTACCGCCGCCTTTTTACTATTATATAAATGATAGAACCAAGTACCAACCAGACTAAAGAGTGGAGGTGTAATCAACCTTGGTATATAAATGGTAAACATAACGAATGTGAAAAATATCAAATAGGTATAATTGAAAAGACAACTGGTAAAAAAATTTACAAAACAAATAAGAGAATTAATTTAAATACGGGTGAATTGGGTAAAAAAGATGGAAATATTTTTGAGTGGACGGAAAACTTTGATAGTTGCCAGGAAAATATATACTTTAATTTAAAAATGGTATGTGGCACTGGAGGCGCTCAAACAAGAACATTGAGGGAGGTTTACCATTTTATCTTAGCTCAGTTAAAATATCTTAATAAAGAACCAAACTCAAACATCTTTTTTATTAATATATTAGATGGTGAAGGGAGTGGCAAGATAATTAAATTATTTCCCACGCATAAACAAATATTTGTAGGGTCGTTGTTTGAGTGGGCCAAAGATGATTCACCAGATGATATTAAGAGTAAAAGGTTAAAAGGTCCATAAGGTCAGAAGGATCACAGGTTCACACAGAAGGACCATTGTTTAAGTGGTCTAATGAATAAGGATAACATGTCAAAAGGTTAGAAGGTTCGTAAAGAACAGGGTGAGAGAAATAGAGGTGTTTAGGGGCAATGAGGGAGGGGAAAAATTAACATGTAAGTCAATGGGAAAATGAGAGTGTCCCAGAAGCAACATATATACACTACTCAGAGGGAAGCACACAAATTCAACATTTGAGACCAGGGACATCGGGAGATCTGTGGGAGGGAGAGGGCTTGGGGGGAGGGTGGCAGAGGTATAAAACATATGGACACTGTTTGGACTTCCAGGAAAGAAGTCGGCATTTAAAAAAAGTGGATCTAGGGTGAATTAACGGGGGAAGAAAAGATCAAGGTTTTGGATGGGGAAAGATAAGAGATGGTGGTGAACAGCTGTTTTAAAGACCTGGAGGGAGGAGTGGGATTGAAGAGAGTGGGGGAGTTTGTTCCAGAGGTGGGAGAAAAGAGGAATGAAAGAGTGAAGGTGAGCAGAGAGTCTTGATTTTGGCAGTTTAACCATAAGAGGCTTGCTGGCAGATCTTGTGTGACCTGTAGGAATATTTGGGGGACAGAGCACAGATAGAGCTGGGGGAGCTAGGCCGGAGAGGAGTCGGTAGAAGACAGAAAGACCACCAACCTGCCTGCGGTGAATGAGTGAAAAGTCCTCAGAGTTAGCTTCACCGCGGGAGATTCCAATGATTCTGAAAGCTTTGATTTCAACAGTGTGAAGCCAAGCTAGGTGTGAGGCAGGAGCATCAGCCCAGAGGGGAGAACAGTATTCCATTGATCTGTGGATGAAAGCCTTGTATGTGGTGGGGAGTTCAGGTGTGCCAAGGAAGGACTTCGCACAACGGAGGATGCCCAGTCAGCAACTGGCTTTGGAGGCTAGCTTGGCAATGTGGTTTTCCCAGGAAAGATCATGACCGATAGCGAGACCAAAAAGCTTGAGTGACAGAACTTCTTCAAGAGGATTGTTCAGAAAGTAGATGGGAGGGTTGTCCAGTCGGTCTTTTCAGAGAGACATAGTGTGAGATTTGTCAGGATTGAAAGACATGTTCCACTTGTTTGACCAGTCTGTGATTTTGCCCAGGTCTGCAGAGAGTGAGGAGGCTGCAGACTGCCAATCTGAGGGATGAGGAATGGAGCGGCAGAGAGTGGAGTCATCAGCAAAGAGATAGAGAGGATTTTCCAGAGAGTCAGAGAGATCATTGATGAAGACCAGAAAAAGCACAGGGCCCAGAATACTGCCTTGAGGAACTCCAGCCTGAACAGGAAGGGGAGTGGGAGAAATCCATTCAGGGCCACGCGTTGACTATGACCAGAGAGGAAGTGTGCAAGCCATGCGTGGACATTTCCACGGATACCATGGGAGGAGAGTTTGGTGAGCAGAGCGGGGTGCCAGACCATATCGAAGGCAAGTGATATGTCAAGGGAGACAGCTCTGATTTCCTGTTTGGCATTGAGGACCTCCTTCCATTGTTGAGACAGCAGAAGCAGCATGTCTAGAGTAGACTACCCTGGTCTGAATCCAAATTGATGATCCGAGATCAAGCCATTGGAGAAGAGAAAGGGTTTGATGTCAGAAGCGATAATTGATTCCATGACCTTGCTGATTAATTGGGAGCAGGCTGATTGGTCTGTAGTTGCAAGGATCTGTTTTTGCACCTTTTTGTGTAAAGCGGTAATGTTGTCTGATTTCCAAGACGATGGCAGATGACCTTGAGCAAAAGAGAAGGTGAAGAGAACAGAGAGAGGGTGAGATAGAGTGGCAGAGTCGGATTTTAGGACCCGTGGTCTGATGCCGTCTGGTCCAGTTGCAGAATCAGAGTCGAGGTTTGACAAAAACTTCCCCACCTTGTCAGGAGAGAAGGACACACAGTCCAGGAACAGCTGGATTCTACTGGGTAAGGTGGGTACAGAGAGAGATGGGTTTGGGACACAATATTTTGAGCCAAACACAGAGTTGAGGCATTCGGCTTTTTCACGTGCGGTGTCAGCTGTGTAGCCATTTGAGATAAGGGAGGGGATGGAGGGGAACAAACACCAGAAACAGATTTGACAAGATGCCACCAGGATTTGAAGGAGGGAGACAGGTTTGAGAGTTCAGTCTCGAGAGTAGAGAGATATTGTTTCTTGGCTCTCCTGAGGGTAGACACACACTTGTTCCAAGCTTTGTGAAAGAATAGATTACCTTCAGTTGGATTAGCCTTCCATGAGGTGAAGGCAAGTTGTTTCATGGCAACTGCCTAACCACAAGCTTCAGTGTACCATGGACGGGAGGAAGGGTATGACAACTGAAGAAGAGATGGGATAAATCTGTGCATGAGTGAGAGCAGTTTACTTTGGAAGAAATCCCAGGAAGAGTTGATGTCAGAGGCAGTAGAGATGGCAGACCAGTCCAGATGATTGATGGCTGCTTGAAGACCGTGCCAGTCAGCCTGAGTGAAATGCCAGACTCGTCGGCGCTGAGGAGGCTCACTGAGAATGGCCAGAGAGATGTCCACTTTAACAAGCAAATTATCAGAAGAACCGATTGGAGCAGAAGAAGAGCAGCAGACATTTGCAGGGAAGTTTGTCATAACCAAGTCCAGAAGAGAAGATACTCCATTGACTGAGATCCAGGTCGGGAGATTGACAGATTGTGTCAGTCCCAATGAGTCGCAGAAGTCCTTTGCTGAGATGCCGTGGCTGGTGTGAGAGGTACCCACACCCAGCAAACTGGCATGATGACAGTTGAAGTCGCCACATATGAGGAAGAGAGAGTTGGGATGAGTGGATAGAAGTTGGTCCATGTTGTCAGACAGGGAGATGTAAATGGAGTCATCACTGTTTGGAGGACGGTACAGAACACATATGAACAAAAGGTGGGAGCGGCGAGGAAGCCGTAGCCAGAGGTACTCCTGGGGGTGGGGTGGAGAGAGGGCAGTGCAAGGAGAGTGAGGAAGAGAGTTTTTGATAAATTTTTTTAACTGATTGTTAAAATTCCAATTGTTCAATGAAAATTAATTAAAATTTTAATTAAAATTTAATTTAATTAAAATTCGGGCATTTTAACCAATCGATTGTTAAAATGACCATTAAATATCGAAAGCATAGACATTACGGCTCTTCCATCAATACGGTACGTATAGGCCTTAGGCCGCATGCCTCATCTTCGGACCGCTTCGGACAAATTAAGCTCAGGTTTCTTAATACAATAATACAGTAGTGTATCGTTTCAGTCGTATCGTTTTCGTAATAATAATAATATAGTAAATATAACCATAATACTTTTATCCCAATATCATGAATACAAAGTTAATGGATTGAAGTGGTGTATGGTTCATGAATCGATGATGAGCGGAGTTCGGCACTAATATTAATAACCGCAGTATTAACGGAGAATAAAAGTAAGGAATTAACCTCGGTTTTTTAATGGTAATATCATTTTTGAAATAATGATCACGTAACGTTAATATTGGAGTAAATCTAATCGTAACACTAATCCTTTCGTAGTAACTGCAAACGTACTGGAAGTTAAAATATATCATCTTCGACATATTAAAGTAGCAGCAGTTTTGTGTCTGTTACGTCATTACGTTTATGATGTCATTACGACGGCTAACTCCACCGACTGACATTGTAATTCACTAGTAGGCCTACACTCGCTCATTGCGGGAGCTGCAGGACGGGTCATTCCTCTTTGGGGTATATAGACTACAGTCGATCTGTAGTCGGGTCTCAAGAACATTGGGTGTGTTCATTTTCCAAGTTTCTTGTGGAGAGATCGCCAAGTGGTAAAAGCATTTGAGCAAGCACTGCATTCAAAACCGTTAAGGAACAGCTGGCTTGGCAAGCGCTAGCTAGCTGCTTGGTAAATGAGCACACCTCCAACCCTTGTGGGGTATAATCTAGATTGCAGATCTTCACTCAGTTCTGGAAGTAAAACTTACCTCACGGATGTCGGGATTCCTCCAAATGTTTTTGTTTAATGTTATAAGCAGCATTAGCAACTGTTTGAAAAGCTAATAATATGTGTTTGTGGTTTATAATATTTTACAAGCCCAGCTACGCTGCTGTTAGACTTTTGGTCTTGTTTCCTTACAGTTTTACAAGGTTGTGAATACAACTTAATTGTCCTCACTCGTCGACATTTACCAACGCTGATAAGGTAACCATGAATCCTAACCAAGCCACTCAGTTCCCCCTTGAGGATCTGTTTGGGGCGGTTCCTTGCCTTGGCACCAAGCAGCAAGGGGGTGGTGCCCCCACCATCACAGTCTACTTCAGACCGGCTGTCGGGGGTATTCCCTCCAATCTCAACAGCAGGACCGAGCACAGTTCCCTCCCTCCCCCCCCCCCCCCACCCCCTAACCTACAGGCAGTGGTGTCCCCACCATTTTCCCTTCAACAGACAGTAGTGTTCTCACCCTCTTACCATGAACAGGTGGTGCTGTCCCCACCACCTACACAGTATCAAAACCCGACAGGGATGACGTCCCTGACTTCCTTGTGTTTTACCCCGGCTTCCAAAGGTGACCCATATCTTCTTCAGAAGTGTCATCTGAAGAGACTGAACCTCACCCTATGTGCAGCAGGTGGTTCCATTTGCATGCTGGGCCCATGTCTTCCACGGTCATGTTGTGAAAAGGAAAGGCTGAACCACTTGCTGGGCAGGTGCAGGCCCATTCTAGATTGTTCCCCGACCCTAGGTTTGCTCTGAAGAGAGGTTTAACCCCAGCTCCAGAGGAGATCTCTCTCTTTGAGTCTGATTCTTCCTTTTCCCACCCCTGCAGTCTCCCTCGGCTGGCAAGGTTAAGAGAAAGCATACAAAGAAGATGAATGCCAACGCTAAACCTAAATGCACCTCTCCTTTGAGATCATCATGCACAACCCTTGATGGCATCTAACCAGTGAGTGGCTGTCAGGTCTCCAGGCTGGACTGGACCCATCCAGAAAAAGAGGAAAATTATGCAAGTTGGAATGATGGTGTCTTCCCACGGCATAGACCCCCCTCTTTAAGATGTTTATGCAATTTCTGCAGTGGGCATCACAGGAGGGGTTGGTTCCCCAGCTTATCTCTCAGTAGCCTTCCACTATGACCAGCAAGCACAACAGCAAGGCTGTGGAAGCTTTTGGGGCTCCACCTGGTGAGGCAGAGCTCTCTCTTCTGGGGAGCAGTGGCAGAGAAACTCAGTAGGTCGGTACAGGCCGGGGAGGTGGCAGCAGCCTTGTTACATCATTATCTCCCTTAAGTGGCACGACAGACACCAGAAGCTGAATTTCTCGTCCGGTCATGTGTCAAGAGCCACCAGGGCCTTCAGTCAATCGGGACGTCTGGGGAATGTGACTTTGTGCACGTTACAAACAGAACTATGACTCGCTTCACACTGTACATCCGCTCATATATTAAACTCTCAGTATAAAACATGCTTTTCACTTCATACTGGAAGACTACGACAAGTTTTTTGCCATTCCCCGCATCTCCCCAGAATTGGAACGTTTGGCATAGAGCACAGATTATTAACTGCTCGTCCACAGAAGGAAAGCTCTGAAGCAATGCCAGAATTTTTTTATTTTTTTTACTAACACTCACCCACTGTTGCCGCCCAACAAATCTATATACATAATGGAGCAAATTGCTATATGTATCATCTACTCTAGGGGCGAATCCAGGATTTTTTGAAAGGGGGTTTCCAGAAATGAAGGGAAAAGGGTGCACACCTGCCGAGATGCTGCGAGCGCGAAGCCATCAAGGTGTGGGGTCCGGGGCCAACTTAAGGAGCCTGAAGCTTTGGGATTTTAGTTGCTCTCAGGTACACTGAGCATCTGCTGACCACTCTCTTTGAGCTACATTGACTACATGCTGGGAGTGGCAGGGGAGAAGTGAAACTTTGTTTTGATTGTAATATATATTTTATTTGTCTCTTCATTATTAATTTTGACGTGATCGAGATGGAACCTATAGCTTTGTCAACTCAAAGTGACATCACTTACTTAACAATCCTTTTTTTCATTTACTCCCAAACAAAACATGTTTAATGTACTAATTAAATTGTAGTATTTGAATTTGTTCAGGAACTCCGAGAATTGATTGTTCATGAATATTCACTAGTAGCATAACTTGCGTAGCAATCTGGAACAGTTCCCATTCATACTGTGTATGTTCGTGAATATGGGGTGAGTGTTTCTCGTTGCACTTTCCTTGCACAGTATATGTATGTATATATATATTTATTTATTTATTTATTTTTACACACAAGTGAAGAACCCGCTCCGAGCCTCCCACCAAGCCCAAGGTTTGATCTGTCCATTGGCGCCATGACGGCACATGGTGTGGCAGTGCAAATGGTGGGATTTTTTTTCTTTTTACCGAAAATGAGTACAACGGCGAGTTTTCAAGTCATTCCATCAGGCATTTCATGTGTACTCGAAGGTGTGTGATATCAGAGGCAGCTAAATTAAGCAATGCTAATAAACCAAAATATTACTGTTAAGTTATTAGAGATTTATGATGTGCTGAAGCAGAGACAGTAAAGACCATTAATTACGTGATTCCCAATTGGCAGTCCACGGTCATTTATCACTGACCATTGCCGGTTTGTGTTGAGAAAAAGGTGAAAAACCACCTGCGTGGAGCAGGGGTCCCCAAATATTTTTGAGCAAGGGTGAGAACCAAAATTCCTCAGCACCTCAAGGGCCACAAAACTAAAGACATTTGAAACAAGCAAAAGCTATACATTCTCTGGACACCAGTCCTTTAAATGCTCTTGCATAAAAGTTTATCCATATGTATTAATGGCCTCTGCTGTTTATCCATTCAGACCAACTTGATAAATGATAAACATGGGAACAGATTTATGCAGGAGGTGATTAAAATGGGTTTAACGAGGCTTGATGGTGTGTATGTATAATGCCTTCAGAAAGTATTCACACCCTTTGCCTTTTTCATATTTTGTTGTGTTGCAGTCTGAATTTAAAAAGGATTAAATTGAGATGTTTTTGTCACTGATCTACACATGATAATACCCCATAATGTCAAAGTGCAAGTTTTTTCTAATAAATTCTTATAAATTAATTAAAAATGAAAAGTTTAAATGTCTTGAGTCAATAAGTGTTCATCCCCTTCGCTATGAAATTGTAAATTGAGCTCAGGTGCATCCCAGTTGCTTTCATCGTCCTTGAGAAATCTCTACAACTTGATTGGAGTCCACCAGTGGCCAATTTAGTGGATTGGACATGATTTAGAAAGAAACACACTTTCCATATAAGGTCTGACAGTTGATGTGGCATGTTAGAGCAGAAACTCAACCATTAAATCCAAGGAACTGTCCGTATAACTCCAAGATAGAATTGTGAGGAGGCATAGATCTGGGGAAGGGTATAAAACAGTTTCTAGAGGGTTTAAAGTTCCCAAGAGCACAGTGAGCTCCATCATTAGGAAATGGAAAGAACATAGAAAAACTCAGACTCTTCCTCGATCTGGCCATCTGACGAAATTCAGAAACTGGGCAAGAAGGACCTTGGACAGGGACGTGATCAAGAAGCCAAAGACCACTCTGACAGAACAACATAATTATTTGGCTGAGATGAGTGAACCTGACGGAAGGACAACAGTCTTTGCAACACCACAAATCCAGGCTTTATGGGAGAGAGTTGCCAGACGAAAGCCACTCCTGAGAAAAAGGCACATGACAGCAAGCCTGGAGTTTGAAAAAAGGCACGTGAAAGACTTAGAGCTTGAGGCAAAAGATTCTGTTGTCTGATGAGACGGAAATTGAACACTTTGGCCTGAATGCAAAGCGCAATGTGACTCACTGGGATTGACACAATCTGTCAATTTCCCGACCCGGATCTCAGCCAATGGAGTATCTTCTCTTCTAGACTTGGTTATGACTAACTTCCCTGCTAATGTCTGCTGCTCTTCTTCTGCTCCAATCGGTTCTTCTGATCATGTGCTTGTCAAAGTGGACATCTCTCTGGCCATTCTCAGAGAGCCTCCTCAGCGTCGACGAGTCTGGCATTTCACTCAGGCCGACTGGGACGGTCTTCAAGCAGCCATCAATCATCTGGATTGGTCTCCCATCTCCACTGCCTCTGACATCAATTCTTCCTGGGAATTCTTCCAAAGCAAACTGATCTCTCTCATGCACAGATTTATCCCATCTCGCCTTCAGTTGTCTTACCCTTCCTCCCGTCCATGGTACACTGAATCTTGTGGTGAGGCAGTTGCCCTGAAACAACTTGCCTTTGCCTCTTGGAAGGCTAATCCAACTGAAGGAAATCTCAGTTCCTTCCACCAAGCTCGGAACAAGTGTGTGTCTACCCTCAGGAGTGCCAGGAAGCACTATCTCTCCTCACTCAAGAATGAACTCTCAAACCTGTCTCCTTCCTCCAAATCCTGGTGGCATCTGGTCAAATCCGTTTCTGGTGTTTGTTCCCCCTCCATCCCCTCCCTTACCTCAAATGGCCACACAGTTGACATCGCACGTGACAAAGCCGAATGCCTCAACTCTGTGTTTGCCTCAAAATCCTTAGTCCCAAACCCATCTCTCTCTGTTCCCACCTTTCCCAGTCGAACCAAACTGCTCCTGGACTCTGTGACCTTCTCTCCTGACAAGGTGGAGGAGTTTTTGTCAAACCTCGACTCTGATTCTGCAACTGGACCAGATGGCATCAGCCCACGGGTCCTAAAATCCTGCTCTGCCACTCTATCTCACCCTCTCTCTGTTCTTTTCACCCTATCTTTTTCTCAAGGTCATCTGCCAGCATCCTGGAAATCAGCAAACATTACCGCTTTACACAAAAAAGGTGCAAAAACAGATCCTTGCAACTACAGACCAATCAGCCTGCTCCCAATTATCAGCAAAGTCATGGAATCCATCATTGCTTCGGATATGAAATCTTTCCTCTTCTCCAATGGCTTGATCTCTGATCATCAATTTGGTTTCAGACCAGGTCACTCTACTCTGGACATGCTGCTTCTGCTGTCTCAACAATGGATGGAGGTCCTCAATGCCAAACAGGAAATCAGAGCTGTCTCCCTTGACATATCACGTGCCTTCGATACGGTCTGGCACCCAGCTCTGCTCACCAAACTCTCCTCCTATGGTATCCATGGAAATCTCCATGCATGGCTTGCGGACTTCCTCTCTGGTCGTAGTCAACGTGTGGCCCTGAATGGATTTCTCTCATCTCCCCTTCCCGTTCAGGCTGGAGTTCCCCAAGGCAGTGTGCTGGGCCCTGTGCTTTTTCTGGTCTTTATCAATGATCTCTCCGACTCTCTGGAAAATCCTCTGTATCTCTTTGCTGATGACTCCACTCTCTGCCGCTCCAATCCTCTTCCCTCAGATCGGCAGTCTGCAGCCTCCTCACTCTCTGAAGACCTGGACAAAATCACAGACTGGTCAAACATGTGGAACATGTCTTTCAATCCTGACAAATCTCACACTCTTACTATGTCTCTCCGAAAAGATCGACTGGACAACCCTCCCATCTACTTTCTCAACAATCCTCTCCAAGAAGTTCTGTCGCTCAAGCTTTTGGGTCTCACCATCTGCCATGATCTTTCTTGGGAAAACCACATTTCCAAGCTGGCCTCCAAAGCCAGTCGCCGACTGGGCATCCTCCGTCGTGCGAAGTCCTTCCTAGGCACACCTGAGCTCCTCACCACATACAAGGCTTTCATCCGCAGCTCAATGGAATACTGTTCTCCCCTATGGGCTGGTGCTCCTGCCTCACACCTGGCTCGGCTTCACGCTGTTGAATCCAAAGCTTTCAGAATCATTGGAATCTCCCGCGATGAAGCTATCTCTGAGGGCCTTTCACTCACTCACCGCAGGCAGGTAGGTGGTCTTTCTGTCTTCTACCGACTCCTCTCCGGCCTTGCTCCCCCAGCTCTCTCTGTGCTCTGTCCCCCAAATATTCCTACAGGTCGCACAAGATCTGCCAGCCACCCTCTGATGGTTAAACTGCCGAAATCTCGGCTCTCTGCTCACCTTCACTCTTTCATTCCTCTTTTCTCCCGCCTCTGGAACAAACTCCCACACTCACTTCAATCACACTCCTCCCTCCAGGTCTTCAAAACAGCTGTTCACCACCATCTCTTATCTTCCCCCATCCAAAACCTTGATCTTTTCTACCCCCACTAATTCACCCCAGATCCACCTTGTTTGAAATTCCAACTTCTTTCCTGGAAGTCTTGGCAGTGTCCATATGTTTTATACCTCTCCCACCCCCCCCCCTTCCCATGCCTTCCCCCCAAAGCCCTCTCCCTCCCACAGTTCTCTCGATGTCTCCATGTCTCTCGGTCCCTGCTCTCAAATGTTGTGTTTGTGTCCTTCCCCCTCTCTCCCCATCTTGTCTACCGCTCCCGATGTTACTTGTTTTGTGTGTCTGTTTGTCTTTCTGTGTGATTAATGTTCGCTCTTTCACGAGCCTCGATCTTGTATACAAAAAAAAATAAAAATAAAAAAAATAAAAAAAAATAAAATAAAATGTCAGGCGGAAACTGAGCACAGTTCATCACCCATCCAACACCATCGCTACCAGGAAGCATCGTGGTGGCAGCATCATGCTATGGGGATGCTTTTCAATGGCAGGGACTATAAGACGTGAAAGGATAGAGGGAACAATGAATGGAGCCAAATAAAAGGCAAATCCTTGAGGAGAACCTGCTTCAGTGTGCAAAATACCTTAGACAGAGGTGAAGATTTAGGTTCCAACAGGACTATGACCCAACCATATATATATATATATATAGTATATATACATGTATGTATATATATATATATATATATATATATATATATATATATATATATATATATATATATATATATATATATACATATACATAAGAAACACACACCATCAAGCCTCATTAACAATAGAATAGAAAAACATTCCAGGGAAATTAATGTAGGAATAATTTAGCAGCTAAATAAGCACTATGTGATCAATCAATTGACGGGGGATTAGGATCAGCTCTGCGGTCTGGACTGATGATGCCTGCGGTCCGGACTGATGATGACTGCAGTTCGGACTGATGATGCCTGCAGTCCGGACTGATGATGCCTTCGGCCCAGACTGATGACGCCTGTGGTCCTGATGTGGACCGTGGTCCGCCTTTTGAGGACCCTTGGCATAGAGCATCACAGCAGGTCAGAACTGACCCTTCCTTTCTTCTCCAAGCCACTCAAAGTGGAGGAGGAAAGATGGAGGTTCTCCTCAGTTTTGGCATTTCCAGATGCTAAGATGAGGGGGCAGGATCGGCGCAACCCACACACCCTACCCCACAAGTCTTCACTGGACTGGTGCATGTGGTAGCAGCGACAACCTGTCAACAAGGCATCAGGATTTTTTGCTAGCTTGATGACTGGCTGCTAGTGGCAAGGTCAGAGCAACTCCTCTGAGCCCATTTGCACACGACCATCATGTTAGCTGAATCTCAGCTTCTATGTCATTTCAAAGTCAAATTTGACTTCTTCCCAAATCCCCTCTTTCTTAGGTGTGGCATGCCCATCCGCCCTTAGGATAGAGAAGATCCAATCGAGGTCACCATGACTAACCTCTCTGCAGGTGGCCCCTGGCAAAAGTTCTCTGGCTCAAGTTCGAGTTCCAGGGCAAAAAAGCTCTGGCTTGAGTTCCTCGGCCTCCTTGCCAGTATAATGGATCTGATACTGGTTTGCAGGCTCCACATGCAGCTGGTACAGACTGACCTTTTACATTACTACTCCCTTCAGGGGAATCCTCTGAACCTATCTGTCCCAATCCTGCAGGAGCTGAAGCAGCTCTTCAGATGGTAGGGCAGTCACAAGCCATGTCTTCCTTCAGTCGTTGTGACAATGGATGCCTCCAAGGAGGGCTGGGTACACTGTCAAGGCAATCTTTTATCCAGCAAGTGGTCCACCCTAGATTCTTGAGCTCACATCAAGATGTTGGAGCTGAGGGCTGCATGGCTGGCTCTATACTGATCAAGACAGACAATTGTACAGTTGTGGCATATATAAACAAACAGGAAGTTACTCACTCCTCCTCCCTTTGTCATATAGTGTCATTCTGGCTTATTGGAAGAGACGTGACAGGTCTCTTCCAATAAACCAATTGTGACACGTTATGAATGTAGATTGTAATGATCATTCGTGATCATTTTATCTATGAGTAACTTGCCTGTCAAACCCACCCTCCCTCCCATCTTTCCAGGACCTAGAAGATCTGCTGGGCAAGAGTTTCTGGTCTCCCAGTAATTTGTGGTGGTGCTCCTCAGGAGGAAGTGCTGGGTAGCTCGCAGTGCAATGTGGGCGTGAGCTGAATGCAACCTTTGGAGTAATAGGGGATGAGTTAAATTTGGAGAGTTTTTAAAGGGAAAAGCATACTGTATTTGAAGAAACAGGTATAAGCCATTTATAGATAGAATGATCACTACTGTTTAATTACAACCAATGCAAATCTCACCTGAAGTCAGAATATTGTGATTTATTTCCATATAGACCTGGAGTCTTCGAGGAGCCTGATTACATCAAGCTGTTGAGATTGTCCTGCCCTCTGGGGGTTTTTTGGGGGTTTTTTTTTCTTCTTCTCTCTTTCTCTTTCTCTTTC
The DNA here is from genome assembly GCF_964187855.1 of Myxine glutinosa. NCBI lineage: Eukaryota > Metazoa > Chordata > Myxini > Myxiniformes > Myxinidae > Myxine > Myxine glutinosa. The sequence goes on from NC_136261.1 coordinate 54,371,383, forward strand.
TCTTTCTCTTTCTCTCTCTCTCTCTCTCTCTCTCTCTCTCTCTCTCTCTCTCTCTCTCTCTCTACACACACACACACACACACACACAAACACACACACAAAAAAGCAATTGGTACTGTGCATGATAAAGCAAAATGCAGGGACAAAGGTATCATCAACACTCATCAGGAGGCCAGGGCAAAGGACAGAAAACCTTTGCTTTGAAAATAGGCCAGTTGCCACCTCCACTCCCTCAATCCGCTCTCCCCCCCCCCCCCCCTCTTCATCAGCTCCCCCACTCCCACCCCACAAATCTTCACCCACCACTTATTTGGCCTTGCATCTTCTACATTCTCGAGTATCTGCGACTACAAAAGCTCAGTCAAGAACACACATTCATCCACTAAGCCGAGTTAACCTCTTTAATCCCAAGCCTTATTCTCACTTCCACTCTTTTGTTCCCCCTTTCTTTAGCTTATCGAATCATCTCATTGGATTCGCCAAATTATGGTCTTCTCCAAAATCCTTCAAGAAGGCAAACTCACCACCACTGATCATCATCTCCATCTGTTCCCGTGATATTTTCCAAACCCGAGCCAACCCTGTCCTGCAATCATTGACTCACCAATTTCAATCTATACATTCCATGTTTACTAGTCTTTCATGACCATATTGTTAGCCTGTCATGTTTCTACCCTCTTTCATTAAACTTTTTCTTGAGTCTCGAAAATCTGTACAGAAAAAAGTGTCAAAATGCATTGTTTTAGATAGCATCCATTTTTGCCTGTATTTTGGTGGGAAACATGGTGTATGCAACATGAAGCAACAAAATATTTACTGTTTTTTGAGTGAGACATGTGGTGTGTTGGTACAAGCCTCACATGTATGCTGTGATGTACAATGAAATACAAGACCACGTGCAGGACAGGGACAGAAAAATGGAAACACCTGGGTAAATGAGGGACACCAAGCAACAGCTTCCACACAGGTATGGCACATATGTTAATGAAGCAAATAACATCCGAGCATACTTAGGGTCATATATCAATATGCTGCAGAGGACTAGGTGCCTATAATTATGGCTAGTATGGCTGCAAGAGGAGACACCCCAATGCCCCCATCCACAAAGCACGTGTGGTCACCCAATGGTTTGATGAGCATGACATTGATGCTATCCATATGTCATGGTCTCCTCAGTCACCACATGTGAACCAAATCGATATTCTGGGATTTTCTGGAACGATGCCTGAGACAGCGTTTTTCACCTCCATCAAACAGGTGTAAGTTGATTGACTTTCTCGTGGAAGAATGGTGTCGCATCCCTTTTGCAAAATTCCAGACACTGGTGGACTCTATGCCACGGCGCTTACAGGCCGCGCTGGCCGCACGTGGTGGCCCAACGCCCTATTAAGTGACTTTACTTTGGTGATTCCATTTTTGTCCACTACCTGTACATCTAATCATATTAGCTTGTAAAGGCAGGCTTTCCAGGAGCTGTTTTACCTCTGTTGATCAAACTAATGAAATGGCAAAAAAGCAGGAAAGACTCACATAGTCATGGAAAGCCTTGGCTTCGCTGGAATGGTCACACGTTTCTCTCCGTTCTGGTGAAGCGCAGTACAGGTCCCAAAAGACACTGCAGTGAGAGTGAGAGTGAGAGTCATACACATAATGAAAATTTTGTCTTTGCAGTAAAATGGTAAACACTAAATGGCAAACAAAAACATGTAAACAAAGAAAAGACTCAGGTACAGACAGTAAGGACTGACGACGCACCATCGCATAAGCTCCCCTGAACTTCGTTCCAGATGAGCTAAAAATCATGCAACCTCAAAGAACAAAAGAGCCATCTAATCACGGGTGAGAGACATGATTGGTATTGAGATTGTCAAAAAGCCTGACAGAAATTTGGTTATACAAGAATATTTTAAGAGGCCTTATTTTATTCCTAATCCAGAGCAGAGGTAAAGAAAGAGTCTTCAAAGGCAGAAAAAAGCAATGAAGTGCAGGTGTGCTCAACTTTAGCAAGGTAAAGAAAAAGAAGAAAGAAGGTTTTTTTCTCAGGTTGAGAAAAAGAAGGCAGCACGTGGCACTTCGTGACATACCTCTTCTGTGATAACTTTACATAGAGTTGGGAGATGTTCCAAAAGAAAACTATTGCATCTGATTCTGACAAGGTGATACAAGGTTTCCCTATCTTGTCCAGCAAACATTTCACAGGTTTTCATAGCAATGCATTAATTTACAGTGTCAAGGCTCATAGAGGGGCTTGGACACAGGCTGGCGATATCAGCTCTACAAAGATTGCACTCCATGCGAATATCAACATTGGAAAAACATTTGCATCATCAATATTGTACTGGGTCTGCTCCTACTTGCTAGCGACATGTCAATTCACATTAACTTTACTGTTGTTATCAATGCAGAAGACGCCAATTTAGGTGAGTAGGACTGGTACATACTGTGCTGGGGAAAAGTCAACGAGCTATGAACAACACCAAGTCACACCCCACCTCTTCTGTCCACTCTCACCCCCTCTACCCACATCCCACCAGCTCTAAAAATAGCCTTACACACGAAGCTGCCATCCCAGCAGCAGAGGATGAAAAGGTTGGCACAGAGAGGCAGAAGAGATAGAAAAAGGGAATGGAGGGTCAAAAAGGAAGACACCACAGTAAATCACAAAGAAGTGTGATATATATATATATATATATATATATATACATATATATATATATATATATATATATATATATAATATATATATATATATATATATATAACTGTAAGAAATAGTAGAAACTCCAAAGTACGAGCAGGGCGTCTCATTTGTATTGAATAAATAATCGTTAGATTAATAAGACGCGGACGTAGCTTCAGGACGTCGATCTTTAATGTCGACAAGCTTTCGACCAACAAAGGTCTTCTTCTGAGTCAGCCCCAAGTCAACTGCACTTCCGTTGAACTTGGGGCTGACTCAGAAGAAGACCTTTGTTGGTCGAAAGCTTGTCGACAATTAAAGATCGACGTCCTGAAGCTACGTCCGCGTCTTATTTAATCTAACGATTATATATATATATATATATATATATATATATATATAATATATATATATATATGTATATATATATATATATATATATATATATATATATATATATATATAATTTGCTGGGTTGACACAAATTAGTGCTGCATAACAGCTATTTCCACGTAAATTTTAACAAGGATGTGTTGCCTGCCACACAAAAACGATGTACATATATGTATTGTTATGAATTTGGGTAGAGGAATATCTAGAGTCAGGTAGATCTGTATAGGTAGGTATTCGACTGTCACGATAGGGAATCTACCCTGTAATAAGTTCTGTGTTTTTAGGCGGTTTGTCGGGATAAGAGTACACCTGTGAAAATACCAGGATGTTCGGGTGTTAAATAGTGTAGGGAATATGATAACACCCCTTGTGTGTCAGACCTGGTAATCATTCCTTTGTCCCTTATGGCAACGCACACCTATAAACACTTAGATAGGTCCTTTAGTGCACACATTAATTAATTCCCCTCCCTTACCACAACGACTTTGGAAGACAGGCACGAAGCCAGATCGGGGCACTGCCGGATGGCCGCCACCAGCTACCACCACCAGCTAGCCTAGCAACATCGCGTGACACGAGCTGTAACCATGCCCAAGGAACGTGTGATTGGTTGACGCAGAAGGCGCGGACCTCCAGCCAATCAGCGCGACAGGCGTGAAGACGCAACAGAGGAAGAGGTCGTTGATTGGAGGGAAGGCGCTGGAAGGTTCGGAGAATGGCGGGAAGCTACGAGACGCTGATTGGGGAGCGTGCCAAGACTGACGTCACAGGCCAAGTGATAAAAGGCGCTGCACGACATTCGCTCTCTCTCTTTGCCATGGGTTTTGATTGTGCAGTCACATTCCTCTCTCTTGGCTTCTGCTCCTCTTGGCACTGTTCTCTCTCTAGCACCCTCTGTTCGCAGTGGACCTTGTGTTGGAGATCGACCCTCGGTGCTTTTGGTGCTGTGAGCGAATGGACCTCATGTGCAGCCGACGAGGGGTTTAGAGCGAGGCATGCCGTGGAGCAGACAAGGCTGGGGCAAGTGGGGACGTTGGCTCGGGCCTGGCGGAGCAAGTGGGCGAAGTGGACGAAGGGTTTCTTCGTGCCGGAGCTTGGAGTCGCATGTGGGCAAGACGACGACCAGATAAGGACGCACCACATTTCCATTACACGACGAGACATTTATTTTCATAATTCATTTGCCCCTGTCTCGTTTCTGAAGTGAGGTGTGTGGGATCCCAATTTAGGACCGTATTTATTTATCATCGCGCTTCATTGTTTCGGGTTCCGTTGAATAAATATCTATTTTTGTAAATTAAATCTTGTGGTTGCTCGAGTTCGTTAATTCCCCTGCAGGATCCGAGCTGCCGTCGGTTCGCTCAAGGTAAGCGCTTTTGCCGCATCTTCCTCTTCCCTTCGTCTTCCCGCGGTTGATAGCAAAATCCGTGTTTGGTCGTCACCTCCGTTAATTCCGTTCGGTCTTCCGCGGTCCCTGGTATTAACCGGAGGGATTCGCATGACAGTATGTATGCATGTATGTATGTATGTATGTATATATATATATATATATATATATATATATATATATATATATATATGTATGTATGTATGTATGTATGTATGTATGTATATATATATATATATATATATATATATATATATATATATATATGTATACAGTATATATATATATATATATACGTATATATATATATATATATATACGTATATATATATATATATATATATATATATATATATATATATATATTATAATAGGCGAAGGTGATTCTGTCTGTCTGTCTGTCTGTCCGGGGGGTGTGGCTTACTCCGTTTACAGAGTAGCTCCACCCATTCTTGGAGAGGCTTCATGTAAACAAATATCCACCATTTTATTAACTCGAATAGCTTTGAGGCCTGTTTAGTTAGGCCCGTGTTGTCTTTCTCTCTCACACAGGTTTATTTCAACGCTAATTCGATATATCATTTCATTTTTAACAGTCGCTAACATAGTTTTAGACTCGGTTGAAAAAAAACGGAAAGAGAATCCCATGAAAGTTTCCGTTTATAGAACGAAATGATTTCTCAAAGGCCGGTAAAATAAAGCCCATTCATTGAGTCACCCTCACCATTTTTTCTCGAATTGACCATCTGATTTAATTTTTATCGATGGTTCTAGACTCGGTGTCAGAAATAATTAAGAACATTCACGCACACACGGGAAAATGCAGAGATATATTTCGAAAAATTGCGCCACGATGATACACGAAAATACACCGCCTAAAATAACAGACGGGGAAAATGTCGACATATATTAAAAATTCGCTTTTTCTTTTCTGTTAAGATATATTACTTTTACTTTTGATGACAGTCGTCACAAAACGACATATATTTCTTCGTTCTTATTTCATTCAACATTATTATCCGGAAGCAAAAACTAAAATATGTTTCAGGAAATTACCGAGAGATATTTCTTCGTTTTTTTAAAATTAGTTATGTGTGCGTACACTTTAAATAGGTTTATTTGAAATCTTTAATTTTCATAATGTAATTTACTTGCCATTTGTCATTTGATCATTACGAGACACTTCCTCTTGAGGATCGTGACAATTCATGCGTTGCGTGGAAACTTCCATTTCCAAAATGAATGAGACGGGAGAGGAGTGAGGAGTTGGAGAGAGAGGAGGTGAGGGGCGAGGGGTTTGAGAGTGAGGGGCGAGGGGTTGGAGAGCGAGGAGCGAGGAGTTGGAGAGCGAGGAGCAAGGGGTTGGAGAGCGAGGGGTTAGAGCAAGGAGCGAGCGGTTGGAGAGCGAGGAGATAGGGGTTGGAGAGCGCGGAGCTAGGTGTTGGAGAGTGAGGGCCGATTGGAGTGGAGAGTGAGGAGCGATTGGAGAGGAGAGTGAGGAGCGATTGGAGGGGAGTGTGAGGAGCAATTGGAGGGGAGTGTGAGGGATTTTGGAGAGGAGTGTGAGGGATTGGAGAGGAGTGTGAGGGATTTGAGAGGAGTGTGAGGGATTCGAGAGGAGTGTGAGGTATTCGAGAGGAGTGTGAGGGATTGGAGAGGAGTGTGAGGGATTGGAGAGGAGTGTGACGAAGTATTGGAGAGGAGTGTGAGGAGGTATTGGAGGGGAGTGTGAGGAGTGGGATTGGAGAGGCGTGAGGGTAGAGAGAGGAGAGTGTCAGGTGGAGAGGAGTGAGGAGTCACATATTATGTGAAATAAATAAATTGTGTTCATTACACCATTTCTGGATCTGATGAATTGTCAGTAACCATTTTGTAAAATTTAATGTGCAGCATCTAAATCAAGATGTCCAAATGTCACACACGTCCATGCCCGTGGGATTCCCACAGGCGACCCCACAAGACTGCAGCAAGAAAAATAACGAGAGGGGAGAACGAGACCCTCGACGAACGTGATCACAGACTCGCACAGGTTGCTGCTGCAACAACGATGAGGAGGGTTGGAGAGGAGCGAGGGGTTGGAGAGGAGTAAGGGGTTGGAGAGTGAGCAGCTCGGGGTTGGGGAGTGAGGAGCTAGGGGTTGGAGAGTGAGAGGCTAGGGGTTGGAGAGGAGCGAGAAATTGGAGAGGAGTGAGGGGTTGGAGGGTGAGGCGCAAGGGGTTGGAGAGTGAGGAGCAAGGGGTTGAAGAGTGAGGAGTTGGAGAGTGAGGAGCGAGGAGTTGGAAAGTGAGGAGCGAGGGGTTGGAGAGTGAGGATCGAGGGGTTGGAGAGTGAGGAGCGAGGAGTTGGAGAGTGAGGAGGTAGGGGTTGGAGGGCGAGGAGCGAGGGGTTGGAGAGCAAGGAGCTAGGGGTTGGAGAGCGAGGGGAGAGGGGTTGGAGATCGAGGGGCGAGGGGTTGGAGAGCGAAGAGCTTGGGGTTGGATAGCGAGGCGCTAGGGGTTGGAGAGCGAGGTGCTAGGGGATGAAGAGCGAGGAGCTAGGGGATGGGGAGTGAGGAGCTAGGGGTTGGAGAGTGAGGGGCTAGGGGTTGGAGAGGAGTGAGGGGTTGGAGAGTGAAGAGCGAGGGTTGGAGAGCGAGAAGTTGGAGAGTGAGGGGCTAGGGGTTGGAGAGTGCGGAGCTCGGGGTTGGAGAGTGAAGAGCGAGGAGTTGGAGAGTGAGGAGCGAGGGGTTGGAGAGTGAGGAGCGAGGAGTTGGAAAGTGAGGAGCGAGGGGTTGGAGAGTGAGGAGTGGGGAGTTGGAGAGTGAGGAGCGAGGGGTTGGACAGTGAGGAGCGAGGAGTTGGAGAGTGAGGAGTTGGAGGGTGAGGAGCTAGGGGTTGGAGAGTGAGGAGCTAGAGGTTGGAGAGTGAGGCGCCAGGGGTTGGAGAGGAGCGAGCAATTGGAGAGGAGTGAGGGGTTGGAGAGTGAGGAGCGAGGAGTTGGAGAGTGAGGAGCGAGGCATTGGAGAGTGAGGAGCGAGGAGTTGGAGAGTGAGGGGCGAGGGGTTGGAGAGTGAGGAGCGAGGGGTTGGAGAGTGAAGAGCGAGGAGTTGGAGAGTGAGGAGCGAGGGGTTGGAGAGTGAGGAGCGAGGAGTTGGAAAGTGAGGAGCGAGGGGTTGGAGAGTGAAGGGCGAGGGGTTGGAGAGTGAGGAGTGGGGAGTTGGAGAGTGAGGAGCGAGGGGTTGGACAGTGAGGAGCGAGGAGTTGGAGAGTGAGGAGCGAGGGGTTGAAGAGTGAGGCGTGAGGGGTTGGAGATTGAGGAGCGAAGGGTTGGAGAGCAAGGAGCTAGGGGTTGGAGAGTGAGGAGCTAGGGGTTGGAGAGTGAGGAGTGAGGAGTTGGAGAGTGAGGAGCAAGGAGTTGGAGAGTGAGGGCCAATTGGAGCGAAGAGTGAGGAGCGATTGCAGAGGAGAGTGAGGAGCGATTGGAGAGGAGAGTGAGGAGCGATTGGAGAGGTGAGTGAGGATCGATTGGAGGGGCCACCTCCAATCCCCCTCATAGGGGAGTGTGAGGAATTGGAGAGGAGTGTGAGGGATTGGAGAGGGGTGTGAGGGATTGGAGAGGAGTGTGAGGAGGTATTGGAGAGGGGTGTGAGGAGGAGTGGGGTTGGAAAGGCATGAGGGTGGATAGAGGAGAGTGTCAGGTGGAGAGGAGTGAGGCGTTACATATTATGTGAAATAAATAAATTGTGTTCATTACACCATTTCTGGATCTGATGAATTGCCAGTAAACATTTTGTAAAATTTAATGTGCAGCATCTAAATCAAGATGTCCAAATGTCACACACGCCCATGTCCGTGGGATTCCCACGGGTGACCCCACTAGTATATATATATATATATATATATATATATATATATATATATATATATATATATATATATATATATATATATATATATATATATATATATATATATATATATATATTATATATATATATATTTATATATATATATATATATATATATATATATATTATATATATATATATATATATATATATATATATTATATATATATATATATATATATTATATATATATATATTTATATATATATATATATATATATATATATATATATATATATATATATATATATATATATATATATATATATATATATATATATATATGTGGGGTCACCCGTGGGAATTATATACATATATATATTGCTGCAGTTTTGAGATTGGCACATTGAAGTCATTAAAGGTTAAAGGTTTTCCCCCCATAGTTAGTCACACGAGCAACATCTCGGCCCATTTGTAGTATAGTTATGTCCTAGTATGTGTAAGAATAGGCCATTTCCCCTCTTAGTACCTGCGTTGTGTAAAGACCAGAGAATAGGCCATTCCATTCATTTTGCATCCACCCTCCAATTCTACCTTTATGGGCATAATCCAGCCCGCGCCCCATTCGGCTGACCACTAGTCGAGTAACACGAGGTAGGCCTAGGGGGTTGGGGGCGGCGTTGAGATCGGGAGCGGCAGAGGCGATGACGGTGAGAGCCACCAGCCAATTAGAGCTCTAGCAGCATGGTGTGAGAGGGCGTGGTAAAGCGCGTCTGGTGAGTTCGAAAAGGTTTGCGGGGCATGCCTATATAACCCGCTGCGCAAAGCCCTCAGAAGGACTTGCAAGGAGGGAGCTTGTACCAAGGACTTACAGCGTGATAAGAGGACTTGAAGGACTTGCAAGAGGGGGCTTGTACCAAGGACTTGCAGAGGATACGCGCATTGAACAGGATTTGTACCAGTGGTGAAAGGACTTGCGCAGAGAGAGAGAAGAAGAGGCGTTGAACCGTACAAGTACGCGGGCGCAACCAGACGTGCCGGTAACGCATATAGCGCATTTCGGCCACGCGAGTGAACGCGGCCATAGCCGCAAGTGAATAACCACAAGTCGCGCCAAAGTCCGCTCCCTACGATTTGCCCCATGACAACCCGCTCCATTCAGACGACACGCGGCGAGCTCCCGCTTTCACCGACTTCCATCTCCAAGGGACGTGCCGGGGGCTGGAGAGAGCTGCACAGGAGCCATCCCTGGATGCGCTGGTGAACATCATCCTGCTCATCAGCAATCCCCGTGTGAGTGTGTGTGTGAGACAGGCCCGTTTGTCCTGGGTATTAAGAATATGACTGTATAGGCTGCTCTGTGTCTCTTCATCCTGTACTGTACATATGTGTGATAGTAATTAAACCATTTGTTCTTCCTTTCTTCCCAATTCGATCGTCTTTGTGATTTCGCCATTGACTAAGCATGGTACGAATAGAACCGCTTGAATCGGGGTCTAATAATTAATAATGGCGCGGATCACGTGTACGCAACCGCTCGGCGTACCACCAACACACGTGGTTCATGCGGGGATTATTTCCTCGCTTCCAGGGCAGCGCTAGTACTTAGGTAACAGCGAATTTGGTCCTGAAACCCTATTTAGCGCTGTCCGGAAGGGACGTAATAGGTCCCGGGTCGCGCCAGGTCAGTCAAGACAATGGGACTAATCCCCCCTTGGTAAGGGGAGAAGGCCGGCGGCAGATCCACAACAATATATATATATATATATATATATATATATATATATATATATATATATGTATGTATATACATACAGTGCATTCAGAAAGTATTCAGACCCCTTCACTTTTTTCACATTTTGTTATGTTGCAGCCTTATACTGAAATCGTTTAAATTCATTTTTTCCCTCATCAATCTACACTCAATACCCCATAATGACAAAGAGAAAACAGGATTTTAGAAATTTTTGCAAATTTATTTTTAAAAAAAACTGAAATATCACATTTACATAAGTATTCAGACCCTTTGCTATGACACTTGAAATTTAGCTCAGGTGCCTCCCATTTCTCTTGATCATCTTTGAGATGTTTTTACACCTTGATTGGAGTCCACTTGTGGTATATTCAATTGATTGGACATGATTTGGAAAGGCACACACCTGTCTATGTAAGGTCTCACAGCTGACAATGCATATCAGAGCAAAAAACCAAGCCATGAGGTCGAAGGAACTGCCTGCAGAGCTCAGAGACAGGATTGTGTCGAGGCACAGATTTGGGGAAGCCTACAAAAAATGTATTGCCATGTATTCCTTGTATCCTGTAGACTAATGAAATGCTTATGATGTTATTTGTAGATGCACCAGGTTGACTGCATTACCTCAAGAAGTCTTTGGTGCTCCTCTCATTTTCACAACACTGGGGCAAGACTGGTCATCAATGCTATCGAACTTCACACTGGCCGCAATCTCTGGATTCTCTTGCACACCGACTGCAGGTACCAGGCGGACAGGAACCATTTTCTCCACAGGCTTCCTCTCATAATATTTCTTAAGTCGGTTAACGTGACACTGCTGCCGCTTTTTCCGTCGGTCGGGATTTGTCACCACATAATCCATTTCATTGACCCTCCTTTCGATGGCATAGGGACCAAAATACCTAGCCTGTAGCGGCTGACCTGGAACTGGAAGCAACACTAGCACTCGGTCCTCAGGAATGAAATTTCTTATCTGAGAGGTCTTGTCATGTCTCACTTTCATTTTGTCCTGTGCTACTTTCAAGTTTCCTCTCGCTACTTTACAGGCCTTCCCCAATCTGTGCCTAACAGTTGACACATACTCTAACACTGTTGACTGTGACTCCTCCTGTAGCCACTGTTCCTTCACCAGTTTCAACGGCCCTTGACCTGCGTGTCCAAACACAGTACCATCATTCCCCAATGCTCTCACAGCAATAAACTCACGATACGCCAAACGTGAGTGGAATGTAACAATCCCAAAGTCCGTGCACGAATCCCCACGCTGGGTGAAGGTCGAAGTCGTGCAGAACGGCAAGAACAACAGGCAGATATCGGCGCGGCTGCGGACGAGGAGTTACAAGGAGAGAGGTCGGGCAGAAGGAAGCCGATATGGAAACCAACGGCGATCCACACGATGATGTCGATATGTTGAATCCCAACGACAAAACACGATGCACCAGGCGGACGGCCTACTCGAGGAAAAATGGTGGATTGGCCTGTAATGGAGGCACTTGCTTTCCCACCAACAATAGTTCACGCTTGGTATAAAAACCTAAGACGCAGGTTTAATTGCAATCGCAATATGGGACGATGTCGCGGGCAATCCCTTTCAAGGGAAGCCTCCATTCATTCGCAACCAATATCAAGGAAGTCCGCTCGCAGCATCGATGCGACTCACAGCTGTCTCTTTCCCCTGCCGATTCCTCCTCTCTCCTCTTCCGGTTTCTTTGTCACGTTTTTCCTTTTCCTCCACAAACATTTCTTTTTACCTTTTACTAAAGTAATCTCCATTTCACACAGAAATCTTAACAATAATATTACCTGAAACTAAAAATCCTACAAGTATATAATAACAACAAATGTGGAAGTGACGAATGCACAACACAATGCAATTTTACTGAGACGAGCTCAATTTCCCAAAGCTTAAAATCCAAATCATTAATACTTTTGCTTTCAGCTACATTTGAACTCATAACCTGTGGGGTGCCAACCTAGAGTTCTTACCACTAGGCCTCCACAGTAGTCATATAAAGCTCTCCAGCTACACATGTTTAAAAGTACACAATGCAGAAACTGCATTTTTAAAACATAAACTTGAAAAGCAACGAACTTATAGGGGGGTCAACAGGTATAATCAAAGCACCTGCCCATGTAGCATGTACCCCAAAAGTACATGTTGTAAGAATGCCTTTGCTCCCACTACTCACCACCACCAGGAGTGCAGAAATCCTGGCGGTTCACCCAGGGTGATGTTCTTCTCCCATCGGATCTGCAATGAGACAAGCAAACGTGAAACCATAATGTCTACTTCTCATTCGAGGGACAATTTTCTCATTTGTCAGACAATTTTTAGAGTGCAGGTGTGGAGGATAGAAAGGGAAGATGGAAGGAAAATAATATGACATTCATTGTAAATAAAGTTGTCACAAACTTGGAAAGAGGAAAAAACTTCAGGTTCCGGGTATGACAATGGTGGGCGTTGGAATTCGGGTTCAGGCTCTGAGCATGGTAGACTTTTGGCTTTTATCTGCTTCTAGAAAGTTCATCAAATCGAGGATTCTCACACTGAATCTGTCCTGTCTTTCTGTTGTCACTCTTTTCAAGTAACTATCGCCCCATCAGCCTGCTTTCTGTAATAAGTAAGGCATAATCCTGTAAACTTCCTGTCATGCTTCATCAATGAACAACTTCTCAGCCATCTGGAGGACAATGAACTTCTCACTGACTGCCAGTATGGCTTTCGTTATTCACTCTCCACTGGTGATCTGCTATCCTTAATTACGGATCATATCAACAAGGCATTGGAGCTCAAGGGTAAAGCTCGATTAGTTGCTTTGGATTCCTCAAAATCCTTTGATAAAGGGAGGCACAAGGGTCTGCTCCACAAACTTCAGTCGTATGGTGTATCTGGAGTGATGCATTCAATCATTTCAGCTTTCCTTACAAATCGCAAGATGAAGGTGGTACTTGAGGGTCAATCTTCTCCGACTTGCTCCACTAATTCGCATGTGAAAAAGCCGAATGTCTCAACTCTGTGTTTGCCTCAAAATCTTGTGTCCCGCACCCATCTCTCTCTGTGTCCACCTTTCCCAGTCGAACCCAGCTGCTCCAGGACTCTGTGTCCTTCTCTCCTGACAAGGTGGAGAAGTTTTTGTCAAACCTCGAATCTGATTCTGCAACTGGACCAGACGGCATCAGCCCACGGGTCCTAAAATCCTGCTCTGCTGCTCTATCTCACTCTCTCTCTCTGTTCTCTTCACCCTCTCTTTTGCTCTCGGTCATCTGCCATCAGCTTGGAAATCAGCCAACAACACCGCTTTACACAAAAAGGTGCAAAAAACAGATCCTTGTGCAACTACAGACCAAACAGTTTGCTCCAAATAATCAGCAAGGTCATGGAATCAATCATCGCTTCTGACATCAAATCTATCCTCTACTCCAATGGCTTGATCTTGGATCATCAATTTTGATTCAGACCCGGTCATTCTACTCTGGACATGCTGCTTCTGCTGTCTCAAAAATGGATGGAGGTCCTTATTGCCAAACAGGAAATCAGAGCTGTCTCCCTTGACATATCACGTGCCTTCTATACGGTCTGGCACCCCGCTCTGCTCTACAAACTCTCCTCCTATGGTATCCATGGAAATCTCCATGCATGGCTTGGGGACTTCCTCTCTGGTCACAGTCAATGTGGGGCCCTGAATGGATTTCTCTCATCTCCCCTTCCTGTCCAGGCTGGAGTTCCCCAAGGCAGTGTTCTTGGCCCTGTGCTTTTTCTGGTCTTCATCAATGATCTCTCTGACTCTCTGGAAAATCCTCTCTATCTCTTTGCTGATGACTCCACTCTCTGCTGCTCCGCACCTCATCCCTCAGATCGGCAGTCTGCAGCATCCTCACTCTCTGCAGACCTGGACAAAATCACAGACTGGTCAAACAAGTGGAACATGTCTTTCAATCCTGACAAATCTCACACTCTCACCATGTCTCTCCGAAAAGATCGTCTGGAAAACCCTCCCATCTACTTTCTGAACAATCCTCTCAAAGAAGTTCTGTCACTCAAGCTTTTGGGTCTCACTATCTGCCATGATCTTTCCTGGAAAAACCACATTTCCAAGCTGGCCTCCAAAGCCAGTCGCCGACTGGACATCATCCTGGGCATCATCCATTGCGCGAAGTCCTTCCTTGGCACACTTGTGCTCCTCACCACATACAAGGCTTTCATCCACAGCTCAATGGAATACTGTTCTCCCCTCTAGGCCGGTGCTCCTTCATGACACCTAGCTCGGCTTCATGCTGTTGAAATCAAAGCTTTCAGAATCATTGGAATCTCCCGCTATGAAGCTAACTCCAAGGGCCTTTCACCTACTCACCGCAGGCAGGTTGGTGGTCTTTCTGTCTTCTACCGTCTCCTGTCCGGCCTAGCTCCCCCAGCTCTGTCTGTGCTCTGTACCCCAAATATTCCTACAGGTCACACAAGAGCTGCCTGCAACCCTCTTATGGTTAAACTGCCAAAATCAAGACTCTCTTTTCACCTTCACTTTTTCATTCCTCTTTTCTCCCACCCCTGGAACACACTTCCCTCCCTCTATTCAATCCCACTCCTTCCTCCAGGTCTTCAAAACAGCTGTTCAACACCATCTCTTGTCTTCCCCCATCCAAAACCTTGATCTTTTCTACTCCCGTTAATTCACCCCAGATTCACTTTTTTGAAATTTCAACTTCTTTCCTGGAAGTCCTAGCAGTGTCCATGTGTTTTATAACTCTCCCACCTCCCCCCTTTCCGTGCCTCCTCCCCCCAAGCCCTCTCCCTCCAACAGATCTCCCGATGTCCCTGCTCTCAAATGTTGTACTTGTGTGCTTCCCTCTCTCTCTCTCCCCATTTCGTCTCCCGCTCCCTTTATCTTATGTTTTATGTGTCAGTTTGTCTTTTTGTGATTAATGTTAGGCCGGGTCTTGCCGGCGAGGTTTCGTTTATTCGCAGCTGTCCACGCTCTCCATCGAAATCGAAGTTAAGTAATTGTTCCCATTTGTATTTTCGTTATAACTGGATTCATTTTATGGTGTGTGTACGTATAGTGTGTCCCGAGGAAGATTTTCGGTGCAAGTCTTTCATACCTGTACAGAAAATCGTGTTAATTTGTGTCGTGTCTTTTGAGGCCTTGTACAGTGTCCAACCTTGAGGCTTTGTTTTTCTCTCAGCGGTCTGTCGTTTGTGCTCCAATAACTTTCGTTCTCTGTTTTTCCCAGTCTTTTCACCCCATAGCCTACTTCCTTGTTTAAAATCTCAACTAAAAAAAAAACAAAAAAACAAAAAAAACATTTCCTTCTCTGTTCTTATTCGTTGTTCTCATTCGTTTATTCGTTCTTATTCATTCGTTCATTCTTCGACCACGTGTTTCTCCCCCATTTCCCCAGATAGTTTTCACTGTTAAACTTTAAAATGTTTACACTTTCCCCTCAAGTTCTGTATTCCGTTGTATATTATAACACCTTTTTCTTCTTCTTCTTTAAAAGGTTGCTTTCGACTTGCTCACCAAATCTATTCATCCCAAAAAAAAATTCCATCTCTTACAGTGCCTCTTTTCTACATTCCTTAAACTCTCCTGCACTCCATCCTCCCTCCAGCGTCCTTAAACGTATTTTTGACTCGAAGGTCACAAGAAAATCATTTTGCAATAAATGTTCATTTCCCATTAATCGTACACTTCCTAAAATCCAATCTCACCCCTCCCCTCCAAATCTTCCCCGTAACCCCTCCCCTCCAAATCTTCCCCATCACCCCTCCCCTCCAAATCTTCCCCATCACCCATCCCTTTCAAATCTTCCCCCTTGCCCCTCCCCTCCAAATCCTCCCCATCACCCATCCCTTTCAAATCCCTCCCCTTCTCCCTTCCCTTCAAATCTCCCCACCCTCATTTCTTCTCAATTTCCCCCCTCTCACTTCCCCTCCTCAAAGAATCCTCCCCACTTCTTCCCCCTTCCAACTCTCACCTCCATCTCCCCCAACCTTCTGCCTCGCTCTTCCCCCTCCTCAAATAACACCTCATTGTGCCTCACCCTATCACCATCAAACCTTTTGTCCGCCCCATCCTTCCCTTTCTCCGAGCTATTCTGAAATCTCTGACACACCTTCAACAGCTCTCCCTACCTCTTCCACCTCTTCCACATCTTACCCTACCCCTCCTCCACCCTGTTCTGTATACGATGCTCCCCCTTCCTCTTCATTAACGGTATGGACCTCAAACATCCGGGGCCTTCGTTCAAACTTAACTGATCTCTCCATACAGGTTGCTTCTGACAAACCAGACGTGATCTGCTGAACAGAAACTTTCCTCCTTCATGATGTCTCTGATTCCTTAGTATCTCTCCCGGGTTACTCCCTCCTCCAGTATGATAGACCTGAGCCTCGTCCTGGAGGTGGGGTTGCTATCTTTATCAAAAACTCTCTTCCTCACTCGCCCTGCACTGCACTCTCTCCACCTCACCCCCAGGAATACCTCTGGCTATGGCTTCCCCTTCGCTCCCACCTCTTGTTCATATGTGTGTTGTACCGTCCACCAAACAGTGATGACTCCATCTACATCTCGCTGTCTGATGACATGGACCAACTTCTATCTACTCATCCCAACTCTCTCTTCCTCATATGTGGTGATTTCATTTGTCACCATGCCAGTTGGCTGGGTGTGGGTACCTCTCTCACCAGCCATGGCTCCTCAGCAAAGGACTTCTGCGACTCACCGGGACTGACACAATCAGTCATTTTCACGACCTGGATCTCAGTTAATGGAGCATCTTCTCTTCTGGACTTGGTTATGACGAACTTCCCTGAAAATGTCTGCTGCTCTTCTTCTGCTCCAATCGGCTCATCTGATCATGTGCTTGTTAAAGTGGACATCTCTCTGACCATTCTCAGGGAGCCTGCTCAGCGTCGAGGAGTCTGGCATTTCACTCAGCCCAACTGGCACAGTCTTCAAGCAGCCATCAATCATCTGGACTGGTCTCCCATCTCCACCACCTCTGACATCAACTTATCCTTGGAATTTTTCCAAAGTAAATTGCTCTCTCTCATGCACAGATTTATCCCATCTCGTCTTCAGTTGTCATACCCTTCCTCCCGTCCATGGTACACGGAATCTTGTGGTGAGGCTGTTGCCGAGAAACAACTTGCCTTCGTCTCCTGGAAAGCAAATCCAACGGAAGGAAATCTCATTTCCTTTCACAAAGCCCGAAACAAGTGTGTGTCCACCCTCAGGAGAGCCAGGAAACAATATCTCTCCATCCTCAAGACCGAACTCTCTTATCTGTCTCCCTCTTCCAAATCCTGGTGGCATCTGGTCAATTTGTTTCTGGTGTTTGTTCCCCCTCCATCCCCTCCCTTACCTCAAACGGCTACACAGCTGACTCCGCACGTGAAAAAGCTGAATGCCTCAACTCTGTTTTTGCCTCTAAATCTTGTGTCCCAAACCCATCCCTCTCTGTACCCACCGTACCCAGTCGTACCCAGCTGCTCCTGGACTCCGTGTCCTTTCCTCCTGACAAGGTGGAAAAGTTTCTGTCAACCCTCGACTCTGATTCTGCAACTGGACCTGACGGCATCAGCCCACGGGTCCTAAAATCCTGTTCTTCCGCTCTTTCACTCACTCTCTCTGTTCTCTTCACCCTCTCTTTTGCTCAAGGTCAACTGCCATCTGCTTGGAAATCAGCCAACATCACCGCTTTACACAAAAAGGTGCAAAAACAGATCCTAGCAACGACAGACCAATCAGCCTTCTCCCAATTATCAGCAAAGTCATGGAATCCATCATTGCTTCGGATATGAAATCTTTCCTCTTCTCCAATGGCTTGATCTCTGATCATCAATTTGGTTTCAGACCAGGTCACTCTACTCTGGACATGCTGCTTCTGCTGTCTCAACAATGGATGGAGTTCCTCAATGCCAAACAGGAAATTAGAGCTGTCTCCCTCGACATATCACGTGCTTTCGATACGGTCTGGCACCCTGCTCTGCTCACCAAACCCTCCTCCTTTGGTATCCATGGAAATCTCCACGCATGGCTGGCGGACTTCCTCTCTAGACATAGTCAACATGTGGCCCTGAATGGGTTTCTCTCATCTCCTCTTCCTGTTCAGGCTGGAGTTCCCCAAGGCAGTGTTCTGGGCCCTGTGCTTTTTCTGGTCTTCATCAATGATCTCTCTGACTCTCTTGAAAATCCTCTCTATCTCTTTGCTGATGACTCCACTCTCTGCCACTCCATTCCTCATCCCTCAGATTGGCAGTCTGCAGCCTCGTCACTCTCTGCAGACCTGGACAAAATCACAGACTGGGCAAACAAGTGGAACATGTCTTTCAATCCTGACAAATCTCACACTCTTACGATGTCTCTCTGAAAAGACCGACTGGACAACCCTCCCATCTACTTTCTGAATAATCCTCTCCAAGAAGTTCTGTCACTCAAGCTTTTGGGTCTCAATATCTGCCATGATCTTTCCTGGGAAAACCACATTTCCAAGCTGGCCTCCAAAGCCAGTCGCCGACTGGGCATCCTCCATCGTGCGAAGTCCTTCCTTGGCACACCTGAGCTCCTGACCACATACAAGGCTTTCATCTGCAGCTCAATGGAGTGCTGCTCTCCCCTCTGGGCTGGTGCTCCTGCCTCACACCTAGCTCGTCTTCACGCTGTTGAAACCAAAGCGTTCAGAATCATTGGAATCTCCCACCATGACGCCATCTCCGAGGGCCTTTCACTTACTCACCGCAGGCAGGTTGGTGGTCTTTCCGTCTTCTACCGACTGCTCTCCGGCCTTGCTCCCCCAGCTCTCTCTGGGCTCTGTCCCCCAAATATTCCGACAGGTCGCACAAGATCTGCCTGCAACCCTCTTATGGTTAATATGCCAAAATCAAGACTCTCTGCTCACCTTCACTCCTTCATTCATCTTTTCGCCCGCCTCTGGAACAAACTACCTCACTATCTTCAATCCCACTCCTCCCTCCAGGTCTTTAAAACGGCTGTTCACCACCATCTCTTATCTTCCCCAATCCAAAACCTTGATCTTTTCTACCCCCGCTAATTTCACCCCAAATCCACTTTTTTGAGGTGCCGACTTCTTTCCTGGAAGTCCTTGGTGTCCTTGCGTTTTATACCTATCCTGCCTCCCCCAGGCCCTCTCCCTCCCATACATCTCCCGATGTCCCTGCTCTCAAATGTTGTGTTTGTGTGCTTCCTGCCCTTCTCTCCCCATCTTGTCGACCGCTCCCCTTTTTATATACTTTGTTTGCTTGCTTGTTTGTTTGATTTGTTTGTTTGATAAATGTTAGCTCTTTCACGAGCCTCGATCTTGTATACACAAAATCTATATATATATAGTCAACGTATAATGCAGGAATACAACCGAATGCTAACTCAGGCTGATGAGCAACTGCAATTTCTCCTCCAAGTTGTCTCTCGTCATCGCGCGGAGTTCCCGGACTCCAGAAAGAAGACCGTGGCTGCTGGTGTGGCGGCCCAGCAGGAGCAGGAGCACTAAGTCGGACGGGCCTCGGAGCCTTGTGGGACATTTTGCTTAAGATTTTTGTTATAGTTTTCATACATTTAACTGTGTAATGAGGTAACCATTTATAAAATACTGTATGTTGTGTGTTATAAGCTAACATTTTGGGAATAAATGGCACAAAAAATTTTTTTCAAGGATTGTTGTTTTTATTCCTCAGGGTGAAACTTCAAGGTCGGTGAGGGAGGGGTAAATGTTGTCCGATTGGAAAAACAGTTCACCAGGAGAGTTTTCTCGACTATTCCAATGAATCCCGGGGGTTGGAGCTTAGAAAATCCGAATGTTGAGGAATAAGGACCACCCTAATATATATATATATATATATATATATATATATATATATATATATATATGTATATATATATATATATATATATATATATATATATATATATTGTATACAAAGTCGAGGCTCGTGTAAGAGCTAACGCATTAAACACAAAAAAAACACAAACAGACACATAAAACATAAAATGAAGGGAGCGGGAGACAAGAGGGGCAGAGAGAGGGAAACACACAAACACAACAGTAGAGAGCAGGTACATCGGGAGATCTATGGATCTCTACACACACACACACACAAACACACACACACACACATAAACACACACATACACACACACACACACACAAACACACAAACACACACACACATGCATACACACACTGTCTCTGCCATGCCTGTGGGTGTCTGTCTGCCAAGTCGGTCTGTCTGTGTCTTCTGTCTCTGTTGCGCCGGTCTGTCTCTGTTGCGCCGGTCTGTGTCTGTGTCTGCCGTGCGAGTCTGTGTATGTGTCTGTCGATCCGTGCCAGTCTGTGTCTGTCTCTTGACACAGGTGTGTGTCTGTCTCTGCCGCGCCAAGCGAACAACACTCAGCCTTCCATGCACACATCTCCCATCCAAGCACAAACCGAGTTTCTTAGATGACAGGATTATGTGTGTTATACATGTACATGCATTTAAACACAACAATTGTTTGAGTTAGGGATTAATTGATTGAGCTTAATTTGTAGCCTTTTTAAAAGTATTATTTGCTTAATCCATATTTAACATCATGTTATATGTACATCTAATCTTAATTAATTTCCTGTGAATCACAGAGAATGTTTATTCAGTGTCTGGTCTGCTCCTGCTGTGTGGGTGGTCTGCGATTCTGGATGGTCCGCTTATTCTGGCCGGTCTGCTTTTTACAGTACCCCCAACTTTCCTCCTATGAAAAACTTTGCTCTTATTAAATAGAAATTTTCCTCAGCATTAAAATGAGGTATTAATTTTACAGATCCGTTCATTATTAACCGAGCTACGGTCTAGGAGTCAATTTTTTAGCCTTGGATCCAATGATCACACATGCTGGTTGTACCTCCGCAAGATGGCGGCACTTCCGACGTATCGCGACAACAAGCGCTGATAGGCCATGCGGCATCTCGTAATATATTGTTACAGACGCGGCTTTTAGATGTTATATTGACCGAGCGGTGGTGTATTTAACCGCGTCCGAACAGTTACTCCCCGATTAAAACCCGATTCCACCCGACGTTGACCAGATCGCCCCACAGATATTCAATCGGGAAATCTCTAAAGTGACCGAAAGAGAATGAAAAAGAAGAAGAAGAAGAATACGGAGGAAGAACAGATTTTATTATACACACACAAGCAATGGATGGAAGAAGCAGTAACACAGCGAATCGTTAACTTACACTATTCATTTTTACTTAGCCCCAAGACAACGAGTAGGACAGGACGTTCACACTTACACAGGGGATATTGCAGGCAGGTAGGGCTTGAGATGGATTGCTTGAGAGGGAGGCTTGAGAGGGAGGCAAGGTCGGGAGGCCGCAGTTCGCAATTCCTCGCGGTTTTGGCGGGAAACCCTCCGTCGTGTATCCGCTGTGGTAGACGTCACGCGCTGGTTCGGCACACCTGCTCCTCTTCTTGGGGTGGAGCCGTCTCCCTCCTTTCAGCGCGTCTCTCCAAAGCTGGTTTCCTTGCCGAGTACCTCTCCTCTTTGGCTTGGAGCGTTTCGCATCTCACCTCTTGGTGCAGCCTCTTTGCTCATCTCCCAAGGCCTCTCCAAGTCATCTCTCAAGGCCTCTCTCATGTCATCTCTTAAAGCAGTCCCTTACAGTCGCTTTTATCACCTCGGGCGAAATCAAGCCGCCGGCTCCGAGGGCACGCCTACCGGGTCGCTCACCGTGGTGTTGATTGGCTGTTAGGGCTGGTTCACTCCTTCCCTCTTATGACGAGGTGGAGACACGCCTTTCTTCCCCAAACCTACCTCGTGGCCAATGGTGATTTGAAGAAAACCGCCCAAATTGCGGAAGGCAATTGGAAGGGAGGTTTTGGGGAAATTGGAAGGGCCTACGCTTATTTTGTTTGATACAATGCAAAGTCAATCTAGTGGGAAAACACATATTTAGCCTACATGGAATAAGGAAATACACTATTTAAATGATATATCGTGACCTGCGTGTAAGTTTCATGGAATTAACTAGGAGGCCGACTGCGACCATTATTTACATTAACAGGGTGTTACCGTACTTTTGTAACGTTCACATTGTAACGTTTTCACATTCGTTACACTTCCTCCAAAATTGTTACACTTCTCAAAAACCGTTACACTTCTCAAATTCGTTACACACTTCTCAAAATCGTTACAATATCTTTGTCTAACTCTATTCTCATTTTGAACAGGTTCCAGGGCTCTGCTGCTGAGCTTGCGGGGAAGCTGAAGCTCTTTCATGTGGCCCCCCAATTGGGAATTGCTGACTATGTCAGTGCCTGCGGGTTGCGGCGGGCTTTATTTTTGACCTTCGCCACGAGCACCACAAACCATTACTATGCCATGGCTGCACACATTGCTCAACCGAAACTGTGCTAAGATTTTATATGCCCTAGGAGAATGTTTCTTCAGCTTGGTAGTGGACGTTAAAGATCCCACGGTGGTGGACGTTAAAGATTGAATGTTCCCTCTCCAGGCTTGGAATGTGACACCAACGATCGCATTACTTGGTATACCATATTTATAACAATATCTCACAGGGTGGTTGAGAAGGTAAAATGGAAATAACACCTCCTATTAAAACAATTACAATGTATTAATTCAAGAAAGGATTTTAAAATTGACATTACGATCAATATGCTGAAAATAGAAATGGGTTCAAGACCCTTCCAGTGCCCCCAAACCACCCCGAAAGGAACTTCCCCAAAATAAATATATAAAAATTGATTTATTCGAAATATGAACAAATAACGATGATGAAGACTTCAAATCTACCAATCTGATCGTGCTTAAACTCCTCATTATTTAAGAACAAGGAAGGCTGACGTCACAAATGTATCACGTGGTAACTAAGCAACGTCGACATATCAACAATCAATCTCGAAGCGGATTTTCATGCGGTTCGACGTATTTTCGTGAGCTCGCGAATTTTTTCATCGAAATTTTCTCTACACAGCCCTTCGTCCCCTCCCCCTCGTGCCCCCCTCGCCCGATATTTATTTCCCAAGATACGTCTTTTTTAAGAAGACATCGCAATGAAGGTACTTCACACGGGTTTTCACAACATAAAGTGAATTTTATCTTTTCATGTCGAGTATTGTGTGCTGATCAATGTACGTGTGGAATCACCTCCTCAGGAAAACCATGTCATCACCTCGTATTACATTTAAAAAAAAGGCATATATAAATATATATTATATATATATGCCTTTTGCATATATATATATATATATATATATATATATATATGCAGACCCATATATATATATATATATATATATATATATATATATATATATATATATATATATATATATATATATATATATATATATACACTACTGGTCAAAAGTTTTAGAACACCTCAATTTTTCCAGTTTTTATTGAAATTTACGCAGTTTAATAATGTCCAGTGAAAAACCGGAAATGGTACAAAGGTAAGCCGTAAACTGCTCGAGGTTTAAAAAAAAGTTTAGGTTTGCAAAAACGGGATAATAATGTAAATTGCACAGTTATATTGTAAAATAAGGTCTTCTTCAGGGAACAAGTAATAGGTTAACAACTTACAGCTGTTCTGCAGCAATGTACAGTAAGTAAATTAAGCCTTGAAAGTTGATGCAAACAATTCCTACAGGTGTCCCAACCTCTGCTGATTACTTGATTACAAAACCCCTGTCTGTATAAAAGCAGTATTGGAACAGACTGTCATGACACCCTCTGAAGCATTATTTGGACAATATTGCACTGCAGGAAGTAGTATATTGGAAACTGGAGGAAACTCTGACAAGAAGAGGTCTGGCAGACCTAATGCCACAACAGAACCAGAAGACAGGTTTCTGAGAGTCAACAGCTTGCGTGATAGGCGGATCACAGGACAACAGCTTCAAGCACAGCTTAACACTGGTCGAAGTAAGCAAGTCTCAGTTTCAACTGTGAAGAGAAGACTTTGAGCTGCAGGTTTGACAGGTCGAGTGGCAGTAAGAAAGCTATTGCTAAGATGGCAAAATAAGAAAAAGAGGCTTGCCAGGGCCATGAAGCACCGCCAGTGGACCGATGAATCAAAATTTGAAATCTTTGGTTCATCACACAGGGGTTTTGTTCGCCGTCGTTTGTGCGAAAGAATGGTTCCTCAGTATGTGACACCAACTGTCAAACATGGAGGAGGAAGCGTGATGGTCTGGGGCTCTATTGCTGGATCCAGAGTCGGCGACTTGCACAGAGTGACTGGAACCCTGAACCAAAACGGCTACCACAGCATTTTGCAGCGCCATGCAATACCCTCTGGTATACGCCAAGTTGGTCAGGGGTTCATCCTCCAGCAAGATAATGACCCTAAACACACCTCCAGGCTATGTCAAAACTACCTTCGAGGAAAAGAACAAGACAGTAGGCTCCAAATCATGGAACGGCCAGCACAGTCTCCAGACTTAAACCCCATCGAGCTGGTTTGGGATGAACTGGACAGAAGGGTGAAAGCAAAGCAACCTACAAGTGCAACACATTTGTGGGAACTTCTGCAACAGTGTTGGGAAGAACTTCCCGAACAATATTTGATTTCCATTGTGGAAAGAATGCCACGAGTGTGTTCGGCGGATATATCTGCAAAAGGTGGCTACTTTGTTGAGTTAAAATTTTGAATTAAATTTTGTTAAACAAAATGATTCGATGATTTCTTTTTTATCTCCGATTGTTTATTTGTTCTATGCTTAATTTCAGAGTACATTGAGACATTGGCGCCAGGAAGGGCATCCGGCCATAAAAACATTGCCTCAAAAAGAGAACCATGACAATTATAACTACATATGGGCAGAGTACAGCCCGAAGTAATCCGTGGTGGACCCCACTCCCTCTCGTCAAAACTCAAGGTGGGGAACCCGATCGAAGCAAGACTGGAAATCACTCCATTTATGACGACGAAATGTCTGATGCCAGACGTGGAGATCGGTTTCTGAGGTTTGGGACATGGAATGTAGGGACAATGACAGGGACATCATGGGGGAAGTGGTGGAAGTATTGGTCAGAAGAAGAGTGGACATATGTTGTGTGCAGGAGACGAGATGGAAGGGAAGTGGTGTGAGAATGGTGAAGGGTAGGCAGGGACAGAAATACAAGTTTGTGTGGCAAGGGTGCCCAGAAGGCATGAATGGTGTTGGTGTCCTGTTTTCTGAGGAGTTTGTAGACAGTGTGGTGCGTGTGACTCGAGTGAGTGAAAGGTTGATGATGGTGAAAATGATGATTGGAAAGCTCTTGGTGAACGTCATCTCGGGATATGCTCTGCAGGTTGGTCGGAACGATGAAGAGAAGGACAAGTTCTGGTGTGCGATAGAGAAGCTGATGGAAAACGTGAAAGATAAGGAAGTTATTGTGGTCGGAGGAGACCTAACTGGACATGTGCGAAGGAGTATGGATGGTTTTGAGGGAGTTCATGGGGGTTAAGGATATGGTGTGAGAAATGGAGAAGGTGAAAGGATTTTGGAGTTTGCTGATGGAGCTGATTTGTTGATTTTTAATACTCAGTTCCAGAAAAAGGATAATAAGCTTGTTACATACACGTCAGGTGGGTCAACGACAACCGTTGACTACCTGCTGGTGCGTAGGCGAGATAGGGGGCACCTCCGGGACACAAAGTTGATCCCGGGGGAGGAGGCTGTTTCACAGCACAACCTGGTTGTCTGCGACATAAGGGTGAAAGGTGTGAGGAGAGCTCGGCGGGTGAAGTACCAACCGAGAATGAAGGTGTGGAGGTTGAAAGAGGT
Source organism: Myxine glutinosa (assembly GCF_964187855.1). Lineage (NCBI taxonomy): Eukaryota > Metazoa > Chordata > Myxini > Myxiniformes > Myxinidae > Myxine > Myxine glutinosa. The sequence continues at coordinate 54,397,209 of NC_136261.1, forward strand.
GACAGTGAGGGAGGCATTAAAAGAGAGGCTGAGTATGGTAGAGGATGATGTGGTTGAGCTTGAAAGTGGTAGGATGTCAATGAAAGATAGTCTGTTGGGAGCCGTTGGTGAGGTATGTGGATGGACAAAAGGACCACTGAGGCACTCAGAAACATGGTGGTGGGATGATGAAGTTGGAAAGAAGATTGACGAGAAGAGGAAGAAGTTCAAGGTGTGGCAGAAGGTGAAGGGTATGGGGGCAGAAAAGGCAGAGCATGAAAGTTATAAGGCAGCCAAGAAGGCTGCAAAGAAAGAGGCAGCAAAGGCGCAGGAGGCATGGAGGAAAATGTTCGGAGAACACTTGGATTTGGAAGAGTGTCAGAGAGCGGTATTCAGGGTTGCAAAGCAGGTAGCTAAAGAGAGGTGTGATGTGATGGGGGTGAGATGCTTGAAGGATGAAGTGGGACAAATCGATGTGGACCCAGATGGAATTAAAGGAAGATGGAAGAGATATATGGAAATACTGTTGAATGCAGAGAATGAATTGGATGGCAACATAGAGAGTAACCCAGTTTTAGGACCGGCAGAGAAGATAACCGAGAAGGAAGTTGAGGAAGCGATAAAAGCAATGAAGAGTAGAAAAGCGGGAGGGCTGACGGGAGTTGTGGGAGATATGTTGAAGGCAGCGGGAAATTGGGGTGTGAAGAGAATGTCAGAGATCTGCAATCTGGTGGTGAAAGAAGGCCGCATTCCAGTGGATTGGGAACTGAGTACCTTCGTCCCTCTATACAAGGGGAAAGGTGACCCTCTGCACCGTGGCTCGTATCGAGCGATAAAGTTATTGGAGCATGGAATGAAGGTATTGGAAAGGGTGTTGGAGAGGAGGACAAGGAAGAAAGTGAAGATTGATGAAATGCAGTTTGGATTTATTACAGGAAGAGGAACGACAGACGCGCTTTTTATTGTGAGGCAGTTGCAGGAGAAATACATGGAGAAGAGGAAGCAGTTGTTTCTTGGGTTTGTTGATCTGGAGAAAGCATTCGATAGGGTTCCACGTGAAGTAGTGACATGGCCATTGAGGAAGTTAGGAGTGGAGGAATGGTTGATCAGAGTAGTGATGGCAATGTACAAAAGAGCGCGCACAGCTGTAAGGACGAAGGCCGGAACAATGGTGAGTTTGAGGTGAAGGTGGGAGTGCATCAGGGGTCGGTACTAAGTCCACTACTATTTGTAGCTGTGATGGAGGTGCTGGATCGGAGCGTAAAGGAGGGTTTACCATTGGAGTTGTTGTTTGCAGATGATGTGGTGTTGATTGCAGAAAGTATGAATGGACTGAAGGAGAAGATGAATAAGTGGAAGGAATGTATGGAAACAAAAGGTCTGAAGGTAAATATCGGAAAAACGAAGGTGATGGCAAGTGGTAAAGCATGTGGTGAGGTGGAAAGAACTGGGAAGTGGCCATGTGCTGTGTGCAGGAAGGGTGTCGGAGTGAACTCCATTCAATGTACAATGTGCGCTGAGTGGTTTCACCAAAAATGTAGTCGTTTGAGAGGGTCATTAACCAGTGTGGCAGCTACATTCAAGTGTAAGGTGTGCACAGAGGGGGCTGCAGATGGAGGAAATGTTGAGTTGGATCTTGGAGACGGCGTGAAGCTGGAAGGTGTGAAAACATTTTGTTACCTACGAGACATGCTGAATGGAGAAGGTGGATCAGACTCGGCAATGGTTGCTCGAGTGAGATGTGCATGGAAGAAGTTTCAGGAACTGAGTGGCATGCTGACGAGGAGGGGAGTGTGGTTGGAGCTGAAGGGAAAGGTGTATGCTGCATGTGTGAGAAGTGTTATGATTTATGGAAGCGAGATATGGGTAATGAACGTAGAGCAGCAACGAAGGCTGGAAAGGGTGGAAATGCGAATGGTTCGGTGGATGTGTGGAGTATCGTTGAGAGAGAGGAAGACAAATGATGAATTGCGAAAGATGATGGGAATAGAGCCTGTGATGGATGCTGTGAAGAGAAACAGTTTGAGATGGTTTGGTCATGTGTTGAGGAAGGATGATGATGAAATGATGATGATGATGATGATGAAAGTGACTGGTTGAGAAGAGTGATGGAAATGAATGTAGAAGGAAGGAGAGGACGGGATAGACCAAGAAAGACTTGGCTAAAGATGGTCGAAGAAGAAATGTGGGCAAGGGGGTTAACAAGGGGAGATGCAGAAAATAGGGCAAAATGGAGAAGATTGTCATGGGGACCGCAAGGCTAACCCCCACTTTTGCAGGGAAAATGGCCTTAAAATGCCTGTTATTGTATTTGTTGTATTGAGACATTAAACTGCGTAAATTTGAATAAAAACTGGAAAAATTGAGGTGTTCTATAACTTTTGACCGGTCGTGTATACATTTATTCTGGTGCCCCACAGGGCTTTGTCCTTGGTCCCACTCTGTTCCTTGTTTATATCAATGATCTTCCTTATAATGTTCTGGCTCAGCTAGCCATTTATGCTGATGATTCCTCTCCTTACTGTACATCTGCTGATTCACTTAATGCCACTCGTAATGAGTTTGGAGTTTCTCTGGACAATGATTTGGGCAATGTGTTGAAATGGGGACACGACTGGCTGGTAACCTTCAATGCAAAGAAAACTAGAAAGAGCAATCAGAGATTGCAGACCCTCACCAGAAGGTGTATTCAGTGGTTTTTAGGGATTTTGTGTTAAAACAAATATGGCGGCCAAACCGTGACCGATTATGTAATCACTATTTTTTTCTCTAGATGATGCTCAAGAAATTAAACCCTGATCGGATGAAGTTTTGTACTTGTCGAATTATGATGTCATAATGGAGGCACCTATGACATCATCATTAACATATGTTATTCTACATGGAGATTTCTTTACAATGAGCCACGTCTCAATTTTTTCTCGGCAGCGCTTTCAGAGATATAGAGGTGCAATTTTTTTTGGGTTTTCCAAGATGGCAGCCGAACAATGTAACTGATGACATAATAATTATTTTTTTTCTCCACCAATTTATCCCTAGATGACGCTCAAGAAATTTCATCTTGATCGGATGAAGTTTTGTACTTGTCGAATTATGATGTCATAATGGAGGCACCTATGACATCATCATTAACACATGTTATTCCACATGGAGAGTTCTTTAAAATGAGCCATGTCTCAATTTGATCTCTTCAGCGCTTTCGGAGATATAGAGGTGCAACGTTTTTCGGTGTTTCCAAGATGGCATCCATACCACATGACCTATGACGTCATAATTGTCATTAAAAATTCTACAGGTGGAGGTGCACCTATGTTGAAAATTTCCTGTCAATAGGACCAGCAGTTGCAGAGAAAATCATATTTATTCTGTGCGGACAAACAGACAAACAAACAGACTCAAATGCAATACCCTCTCCTCTGGCGAGGGTAACTAAATTGTTGTCCTTCCATATCTCGCTCTAGAAGCAGGTCTTTCACTTATGTGCACATGGGGTCTTCAACCTTATCAGAATCATCTGAGATTCGGCTTCTTTGTCTGGACATGTCTTCCAAACTCCGTTGGGATAAGTACATTTCTGGTATTGCTAAAAGTGCTTCCAAGCGAGTTGGTTGTCCTCATCGAGCACAGAGGTACACTGTTTACCTCCTGAGGCCGTTTTGTACCTATATAAGGCAACTATACATCCCCTCATGGAGTACTCTTACCACATTTGGGCTTGAGCACCGGCCTGCCACTTATCTTTCCTTGAAAGGCTCCAGAAATGCATAGTCAACCTGGTTGGTGTGGAGATGTGTTCAACTCTTCAACCGCTCTCTCGACATAGGTCAGCTGCTGCTCTTAATTTGGTCTACAGATATTTTCATGGCAAATGTTCTGTTGGTCTTTCTAACTTGGTTCCTCCTGTATGAGTGTTTGGACGAAAGACTCGGTTTTCCATCTCTGCACTATAGCTGATCCAAATTGCAGAACGAAAGGCTACGCAGAGAGTTTTATCCCTCATGTTGTCCCACTCTGGAATTCCCTACTTGTAATGTCCTTCCAATTATCCTGCGATCTACTCAGCTTCAAGAGGAATGTCAATTCCTACTTCCTACATCTTTGAGGTTTAATCGCATTTTACCTGATTTCTGTTACTTCTTGGGTCTTGGATGTTTTCTGGTTATTTTTTCTTCATTTATTTATTTTTATTTGTTTTGCTTTATCCGTATCTTTTTCTAACCTTCCCTTATCTCCTTACCAAGTGGCTTTATCCCTTGTTTGCGGTGATTTCCATTAAAAAGTAAATTACCTCTCCCACCGTCGGTGGGACTGCAGGTTATGCTTTCACCTCTCAATGAGGTTATGCTTTCACCCATGTTTGTCTGTCCATTTGTGTGTCTGCAAGCACGACATCTCAAAAAATTATGGACAGATTTGGACGAAACTTGGTGGACAGGTTGGCTGTGTGACAAGGTCGAATTGGTTAGATTTTGATGAAGATCCGGTTTCGGATGCGAAAATTGTTTAGGTAATTCTTCACCATTTGGGTAATAGTGCCAAAAACAAAATCTAGCATATTTCAAAACAATGTGGACGTGTTATTACAAAACTTGGTGGATGAGTTGAGTAAGTGATAAGAAACAAGACCAAAAGTCTAACAGCAGCGTAGCCAGGCTTGTAAAATATTATAAACCACAAACACACATGATTAGCTTTTTATAAACAGTCGGTAATGCTGTGAGCGTTGAAAAAAGTTGTGAACGGATTTGCACAAATTTGGGGACATGTTGGATGGTGTGGCAAGGCCAAAATTTGGTGTGTGACAAGCAAAGGGTTCACGAAAGGTTTTCATCAAAAATTTGCGGCCAAGATTTTTTTTTGCAAAGTGCTCCATTCTAATGGTATCAAACAAAAATGCAAACCAAGAAAATTTCTGACCCGGCACTTTTGGATAAGAAGGCCCCTTTAGGTTTGAAGGGGTCAGAAAGGGTCTCGGAAAAAAAATATTAAAATGCCACGCCCAAGCTAGTTTACACTTCGAATACATCAGAAAGATACACGTGAATAATGTTTCGGTGTGTAAGAAGTTTTCATATTGGTAATTTGCATATAAGAAGGACCCCTAAAAGGGTTCAAAAATGGTCTTAATCAGTAATTTGCGCCCGAGATTTTTTTTGGTTGCAAACTACTCCATTCTAATGATATGAAACAAAAATCCAGCGTAAGAAACTTTCTGATCCGGCACTTTCAGATAAGAAAGCCTCTTAGGCTCGAAGGGCTCACAAGAGTCCATGTACCATTCCATTATAACGTACGGCCAAACATGGAGGTGGCAGATGAGAGGAGAATTATCACGGAGCAGAGTGTTTCATCAGTTGAACAAATTGATAATAACAGCAGTACACACTTCAATCAATTTGACCCAATCACTAGTTTGACATAAGGCCATTGTTACTCTCTCTTTCTAACATGGTGTAAGATGCGCCTGTGTTTCTTGAACACACGATTGTTTCAAGTTGC
>NC_136261.1:54407686-54597686 GCF_964187855.1 Myxine glutinosa
TACGTATACCAAAAAAAGTCAACAATTGAGGTCTAGTGTAGACTTCGAAGAAGACCATCACCATATCATTCTCACTTTAAAATGCAGGCAACTGGAATAGCTACAGTTACAAAGAGAATGGCGTCGAGCATGCTGTAAAGAACGTCCGAGAAGACCAAAGCGGACAGGGATCGGAACATGGCAGAGCGGAGAGTTGCAGAGCATCGGAAAACTACAGCTGAGCGCTTGTGCAGGAAGGTCTCAAATACTGTACATTGCTCACTGTGGTTCTGTGGATGTGCGGAGTATCGTTGAGAGAGAGGAAGACAAATGATGAATTGCGAAAGATGATGGGAATAGAGCCTGTGATTGATGCTGTGAAGAGGAACATGTTGAGATGGTTTGGTCATGTGTTGAGGAAGGATGAAAGTGACTGGTTGAGAAGAGTGATGGAAATGAATGTGGAAGGAAGCAGAGGACGGGGAAGACCGAGAAAGACTTGGCTAAAGATGGTGGAAGAAGAAATGCGGGCAATGGGGTTAACAAGGGGAGATGCAGAAAATAGGGCAAAATGGAGAAGATTGCCATGGGGACCGCAAGGCTAACCCCCGCTCTAGCAGGGAAAACGGCCTTAAAATGCCTGTTGTTGTTTTGTTGTGGCTTACTGTGGTTTGGACCAAAACAAATGTGGAACTCAAACGTGCAGAGTTTAATCAATTTCCATGTAAATGGCACCTGGAGCTGTCAAAATGTTTTCGCCCAAACCATGAAGGAAAGGCCGTGCACCAGTGAAACGTGACACAGGTATCAGTCCTTTTCCCTGTAGTTTGCAGCCAGTGTAACATGTTTATTTATTTCTCAGCAGGGGTTCAGTTTCCTAATGCCAGTGGAGTAGAAGTCAAAAGATTTTTTGGCTCTGGGGAAGAAATAGTGCAGAAGAAAAAACTTTTTGACCCCACCCTCCCTCGTACTACTTTGCGTATATCTCGCATTTCCAAGAACAAAAACGGCTCTTTTGACTTAACAAATCACACTCCAGTGGTGGTACTTCTGGGAGATGAAATGGCTCAATGGTATCAGGTCAGCTAGTGTTCTGAAGAAGTTGGAAGCCTCCTTACATCCGACACTTTAAGTTGTGACATCAACCTTATCGTCCAGGCCAATAATGAGGAAGAAGCTGCTGAAGTAGATTCATTGACCCAGAGAGTTGTCAAATGGACAGCGCATCAAACTTCATCCGAGTCTCGTCGCAACACCAGAAAGCTCATCAAACTTCATCCACTTCATCCGAGTCTCGTCGCAACACCAGAAAGCTCATCAAACTTCATCCACTTCATCCGAGTCTTGTCGCAACACCAGAAAGCTCATCAAACTTCACCCACTTCATCCGAGTCTCGTCGCAACACCAGAAAGCTCATCAAACTTCATCCACTTCATCCGAGTCTCGTCGCAACACCAGAAAGCTCATCAAACTTCATCCACTTCATCCGAGTCTCGTCGCAACACCAGAAAGCTCATCAAACTTCACCCACTTCATCCGAGTCTCGTCGCAACACCAGAAAGCTCATCAAACTTCATCCACTTCATCCGAGTCTCGTCGCAACACCAGAAAGCTCATCAAACTTCATCCACTTCATCCGAGTCTCGTCGCAACACCAGAAAGCTCATCAAACTTCACCCACTTCATCCGAGTCTCGTCGCAACACCAGAAAGCTCATCAAACTTCATCCACTTCATCCGAGTCTCGTCGCAACACCAGAAAGCTCATCAAACTTCATCCACTTCATCCGAGTCTCGTCGCAACACCAGAAAGCTCATCAAACTTCACCCACTTCATCCGAGTCTCGTCGCAACACCAGAAAGCTCATCAAACTTCATCCACTTCATCCGAGTCTCGTCGCAACACCAGAAAGCTCATCAAACTTCATCCACTTCATCCGAGTCTCGTCGCAACACCAGAAAGCTCATCAAACTTCACCCACTTCATCCGAGTCTCGTCGCAACACCAGAAAGCTCATCAAACTTCATCCACTTCATCCGAGTCTCGTAGCAACACCAGAAAGCTCATCAAACTTCACCCACTTCATCCGAGTCTCGTTGCAACACCAGAAAGCTCATCAAACTTCATCCACTTCATCCGAGTCTCGTAGCAACACCAGAAACATCAGAGAACTACGCAATAACGCAAGCCAATGATCAGCCACTTAACATTCCAATTTTTCCCATCTACTCGGAGTACCCACGGTGTTCCAGATTCTGCAATTGTACCCGGAGAGAGAAATATGTCGGGTTTCAGCAGGAACATTCTCACGTATTTGTAATGGGGTGGGGATGGGTACCTGTGAGATGCACCATGCAAGTTGAATAATAATGCAACCAAAAAGGTGAGCTATGGTATTAGGAAAATACCAACATGTAAGCTGCAAGCATGACATAATCAGTGTGGCAGATGAACCACCCAACACCCCCCTCTCCTCTCCCCTTGTGCCCGTCCAGCTCATAATGAAAGAGAAGGTATCGTCATCTGAAGATATTTCCAAAATGAGCATCGATGTGACTCAGCCGTCCTAATTGACTGTAGCCTCAGAGCCAGTGTTATTGTCTGTCCATGGGGCATCTATTTACTATGTATGCAACAGTGGCAGAATTTCTAACCCCCTACTGCCCCCCACTCCACCCTCAGACCCCCACCTCCATCCTGTCCAACAAGGTATGCTGCATACCTGCCCCATTTCCTCCCCTTACAGCTCTCTCCTCCCAAACTTATTGCCCTTCTCTTCCCCACTCCTTCCTCTTATTTTGCTCAATTTCAATTCTCTCGATTTCACTCCCTCCACCCAGGTAACTTTAACGACCCCCAACAATACCTTTTTATGTATCTATGGTGGGTTTGAATGGCGAGCCAGCTGCAAACTACCACCCTGGTGTTGTGCACGCAGGACGAGGGAGGCATCAATGTGTGCGTCCTCCATCGTTACCAGACGACCAGCTCGTTGCTAGCACTGGTGGTTGTCGGACGTTAAAGATCTGTCTTTGGCGAAGAGTAGGCGAAGCAACACTGGCACGAAACCCCAGAAGAAGAAAAAATGACAAAAATTCCTGCCACCTTCAGATGAACGTCAGGCCTGGTGATCCGGTTCGTGAAAGACTGAAACCGTAAAGGTTGCCAGGCCGACCCCGTAAGTCGGAAATAATCAGGCCGGTAAAACAGAAGAGGAAGAAGATGTCAGTTTGTAAAGGTTCTGTAAATAAAATAAACGATAAGCCATATTTACAAATTGAAATTCAATGTATAAAGTTGACCTGTTCGCTCAGAAGTCTACACGGGTGGTATTAACCCCTCCTCCCCGACCCCCATCCCCAACCCACGTTCCTTAATCCGTGTCTCCCTCTTGCGTAAACTTCGTTGCGCTTTCCTTGGCACCCGCGAGTCCACGACTTGACTTGAGCAGTGCAAAAAGAGCACTCTGCACGCTAAGTATTTAAAGGGGCGGAGCTACGGGAGCGCTGCAAAATAATATACATTTAGAGAAGAAGAAGAAGAGTTTCTAATAAGTGGGGATTTTAAAGAGGAGGATTACCCTTGCCCCTCGTCAAACTGAACACCCTCTTGTTATTCCCTCTCCCGAGCGCAAAACATCCTCGCACTCTGGGGCAGCCCCCACCCCCACCCCAACCCCCAAATCAAGTTGTTTCCAACTGTCCGTGTACTTTATACACACCAGGTGTACCTTTATACTCGGTGTACCTTTATACACACCTTTATACTCGCGCTCGCACACACTCTCCTCCACGTGCTAACTCTGAGTAGGGCAGACGCGCGTGGAACCCTCTACCGCTGCCCCCGGGGCTCCCTGTAACTCACCGGGGTAGGGGGGGGTGTGGGAACACGGAAAGGAGCGGGGGAGGGGCGGGGGGAGCTTGTTCAACGGGGGTCGCCACTTACTTTTCGCGCGCCTGGCTGTCTGAGGGCACTGGCGCCGCTTTCCCTTTGGCGTACATGTTTGGGTGCCCGGCGCTCGCCTCAGCGCACCGCACCTGTCCGTTGTCAAGCCGCCATGGAGACCTCGTCTGCTCTTGCTTCTCTCTCTCTTCTCTCTCTATCTCCCTCCCTCTGTCTCTCTTTCGCGTTTCCCCTCCCTGTTCTCTATTCCCCCGCCTTGGCGATGATCTCTCGCCTTCCCCTCCCTCCATTCCCTCCTCCGCCTGCCCAAGCCACCGACCGTCGACCCCGTGACGAGGGACCCCTCCACCCACCCCGCACCTTGTAGTCTCCTCAGATCCGGACGTATTTTAACTCCATTCCTGGTTTTGCGATCCGTCGCGGTCTATACTCCTCACCCCTCCCCTCCTCCTCCTACCCCTCCCCTCCTCTTCCTCCCTTCTCACCCCTCACCCCTCCCATTGCACGGGGGCCGCCGAGAAACAGCTCGACGTGGTAATTGGTCGAACACTGAGAGGCGCCTTGAAACAGTGATCCATTCTCCATTGCGATTGGCTGAGCGCCGCGGGCCGCCAAGACACAGCGTGTCTTCCCTTGGCCCCCATTCGCTTCCCCCCCGCTTCGGACTGGTCTTTCTCAAGACGCGGAGCATAGAAACCCGGATCTTCGGATCGTAAAAGTGTGTTACCTGGAGTGACTCGAGTTCGGTGTGATGAGTTAAGTGAGACTTTCGCGTTAACTAGTAAGTGACTCAACGAAAGTGAACACACGAGGCGCTCTGCCTGGTTACGGCGCCAATAATCGGTCTCGGTCGAGCCCCGGTCGTGAGTCGTGCGGGTGAGCGTGCGGGTCGCGATCTGCGTCAGTGCTGTTCCGTGTGGCCACGTGTTTCACTCCGCGATCCAAAGCAGCGTCGCGTGGACGCACAACACCGACCCACAACACCGACCCACAGCACCGACCCCCAACACCGACCCACAACACCGACCCCCAACACCGACCCACAACACCGCCCCACAACACCGACCCACAACACCGACCCACAACACCGACCCCCAACACCGCCCCACAACACCGACCCACAACACTGACCCAGAACACCGACCCACAACACCGACCCAGAACACCGACCCACAACACCGACCCCCAACACCGCCCCACAACACCGACCCCCAACACCGCCCCCCAACACTGACCCACAACACCGACCCCCAACACCGACCCCCAACACCGACCCACAACACCGACCCCCCAACACCGACCCACAACACCGCCCCACAACACCGACCCACAACACCGACCCACAACACCGACCCCCAACACCGACCCACAACACTGACCCAGAACACCGACCCACAACACCGACCCCCAACACCGCCCCACAACACCGACCCCCAACACCGCCCCCCAACACTGACCCACAACACCGACCCCCAACACCGACCCCCAACACCGACCCCCAACACCGACCCACAACACCGACCCACAACACCGACCCCCCAACACCGACCCACAACACCGACCCCCAACACCGCCCCACAACACCGACCCCCAACACCGACCCCCAACACCGACCCACAACACCGACCCCCAACACCGCCCCACAACACCGACCCACAACACCGAACGACAACACCGACCCCCAATACCGACCCCCAACACCGACCCCCAACACCGACCCCCCAACACCGACCCCCCAACACCGACCCACAACACCGACCCCCAACACCGACCCCCAACACCGACCCCCATCAACGACCCCCAACACCGACCCCCAACACCGACCCCCAACACCGACCCACAACACCGACCCACAACACCGACCCACAACAACGATCCCCAACACCGACCCACAACACCGACCCACAACACCGATCCCCAACACCGACCCACAACACCGACCCACAACACTGATCCCCAACACCGACCCACAACACCTGACCCACAACACCGACCCACAACACCGACCCCCAACACCGACCCACAACACCGACCCACAACACCGACCCCCAACACCGACCCACAACACCGACCCCCAACACCGACCCACAACACCGACCCACAACACCGACCCCCAACACTGACCCCCAACACCGACCCACAACACCGACCCACAACACCGACCCCCAACACCGACCCCCAACACCGACCCACAACACCGACCCACAACACCGACCCCTAACACCGACCCACAACACCGACCCCCAACACCGACCCACAACACCGAACGACAACACCGACCCCCAACACCGACACCCAACACCGACCCCCAACACCGACCCCCAACACCGACCCCCAACACCGACCCCCAACACCGACCCCCCAACACCGACCCACAACACCAACCCCCAACACCGACCCCCAACACCGACCCCCAACAACGACCCCCAACACCGATTCCACAACACCGACCCCCAACACCGACCCCCAACACCGACCCACAACACCGACCCACAACAACGATCCCCAACACCGACCCACAACACCGACCCACAACACCGATCCCCAACACCGACCCACAACACCGATCCCCAACACCGACCCACAACACCGACCCACAACACCGACCCCCAACACCGACCCACAACACCGACCCACAACACCGAACCCACAACACCGACCCCCAACACCGACCCACAACACCGACCCCCAACACTGACCCCCAACACGGACCCACAACACCGACCCCCCAACACCGACCCACAACACCGACCCACAACACTGACCCCCAACACGGACTCACAACACCGACCCAGAACACCGACCCACAACACCGACCCACAACACCGACCCCCAACACTGACCTCCAACACGGACCCACAACACCGACCCCCCAACCCTTCCTCACCATCGGAAGGCGCGAAGGAAGCGGAAACAAAAACAAGGACAACCCGTGTTACGTGTGGTGCCTGGTGCATCGCGGAACACCCTTGCGTGTGGTGCCTGGTGCACCGTGGTGCACTGCGGTACAGCCTTGCGTGCGGTGCCTGGTTCACCGCGGTACACCCTTGTGTGTGGTGCGTGGTGCACCGCCGCACAGCCTTGCGTGTGGTGCCTGGTGCACCGTGGTGCACTGCGGTACAGCCTTGCGTGCGGTGCCTGGTTCACCGCGGTACACCCTTGCGTGTGGTGCGTGGTGCACCGCCGTACAGCCTTGCGTGTGGTGCCTGGTGCACCGCGGTACACCCGTGCGTGTGGTGCGTGATGCATCACCGTACAGCCTTGCGTGTGGTGCCTGGTGCACCGCGTTATACCCTTGTGCGTGGTGCACCACGTTCACGCCGTTGCCTGTGGTGCGTGGTGCCCCGCGTTCCCAACATTGCGTGTGGTGCGTGGTGCACCGCGTTCCCGCCATTGAGGGTGGTGCCTTGTGCACCGTGTTCCCGCATTTGCGTGTGGTGCGTGGTGAGTCGCGGTACACCCTTGTGTATGGTGTGTGGTGCCCTGCGTTCCCGCCCTGGCGTTTGGTGCGTGGTGAGCCGCGGTACGCCCTTTCGTGTGGTGCGTGGTGCACCGAATTCCCGCCATTGCGTGTGGTGCGTGGTGCACCGTGGTACACCCTTGCGTATGGTGCGTAGTGCCTTGCGTTCCCGCCGTTGCGTGTGGTGCGTGGTGCAGCGCGTTCCCGCCGTTGCGTGTGGTGCGTGGTGCACCGCGTTTCCGCCGTTGCGTGTGGTGCGTGGTGCAGCGCTTTCCCGCCGTTGCGTGTGGTGCCTGGTGCACCACGTTCCCGCCGTTGCGTGTGGTACGTGGTGCACGGCGTTCCTGCTTTTGCGTGTGGTGCGTGGTGCACCGCGTTTCCGCCGTTGCGTGTGGTGCGTGGTGCAGCGCGTTCCCGCCGTTGCGTGTGGTGCCTGGTGCAGCGCGTTCCCGCCGTTGCGTGTGGTACGTGGTGCACGGCGTTCCTGCTTTTGCGTGTGGTGCCTGGTGCACCACGTTCCCGCCGTTGCGTATGGTGCGTGGTGCACAGCTTTCCTGCTTTTGCGTGTGGTGCGTGGTGCACCGCGTTCCTGCCGTTGCGTGTGGTGCGTGGTGCACCGCGCTCCCGCCGTTGCGTGTGGTGCGTGGTGCACCGCGTTCCCGCCTTTGCGTGTGGTGCGTGGTGCAGCGCGTTCCCGCCGTTGAGTGGTGCATGGTGCACCGCATTTCCGCCTTTGCGTATGGTGCGTAGTGCCTTGCGTTCCCGCCGTTGCGTGTGGTGCGTGGTGCAGCGCGTTCCCGCCGTTGCGTGTGGTGCGTGGTGCAGCACGTTCCCGTCGTTGCGTGTGGTGCGTGGTGCAGCACGTTCCCGCCGTTGCGTGTGGTGCGTGGTGCAGCGAGTTCCCGCCGTTGCGTGTGGTGCGTGGTGCTTTGCGTTCCCGCCGTTGCGTATGGTGCGTGGTGCAGCACGTTCCCGCCGTTGCGTGTGGTGCGTGGTGCAGCGCGTTCCCGCCGTTGCGTGTGGTGCGTGGTGCACCGCGTTCCCGCCGTTGCGTGTGGTACGTGGTGCACGGCGTTCCTGCTTTTGCGGGTGGTGCCTGGTGCACCACGTTCCCGCCGTTGCGTATGGTGCGTGGTGCACAGCGTTCCTGCTTTTGCGTGTGGTGCGTGGTGCACCGCGTTCCTGCCGTTGCGTGTGGTGCGTGGTGCACCGCGCTCCCGCCGTTGCGTGTGGTGCGTGGTGCACCGCGCTCCCGCCGTTGCGTGTGGTGCGTGGTGCACCGCGTTCCTGCCTTTGCGTGTGGTGCGTGGTGCACCACGTTCCCGCCGTTGCGTGTGGTGCGTGGTGCACCGCGTTCCTGCCTTTGCGTGTGGTGCGTGGTGCACCGCGCTCCCGCCGTTGCGTGTGGTGCGTGGTGTACCGCGTTCCTGCCTTTGCGTGTGGTGCGTGGTGCACCGCGTTCCTGCCTTTGCGTGTGGTGCGTGGTGCACCGCGCTCCCGCCGTTGCGTGTGGTGCGTGGTGCACCGCGCTCCCGCCGTTGCGTGTGGTGCGTGGTGCACCGCGTTCCTGCCGTTGCGTGTGGTGCGTGGTGCACCGCGTTCCTGCCGTTGCGTGTGGTGCGTGATGCACCGCGTTCCTGCCGTTGCGTGTGGTGCGTGGTGCACCGCGTTCCTGCCGTTGCGTGTGGTGCATGGTGCACCGCGTTCCTGCCGTTGCGTGTGGTGCGTGGTGCACCGCGTTCCTGCCTTTGCGTGTGGTGCGTGATGCACCGCGTTCCTGCCGTTGCGTGTGGTGCGTGGTGCACCGCGCTCCCGCCGTTGCGTGTGGTGCGTGGTGCACCGCGTTCCTGCCTTTGCGTGTGGTGCGTGGTGCAGCGCGTTCCCGTCGTAATGAGCCAATCCGCTGCTACGGATAGCTTGGGAGCTCGTGCCAGGCTCGCGCCCTTCCCTTTCGGCCGCGCGCGCTTCCCGGCGTGTCCGCAGCGCGTGTGATCAGCCTGTCTGAGTCCAGGCATCTGTCCACGGCGAATTGTTTGGAAATAGCGTGCAGGGAAATGGCCTTTTCCTGTGCTTGCTTTAAACCGTCATTTCCTCCCCAAGCTGAACCCCAAACATTGAGATTTTGTTCCCACAGCCTGGCGTGTGATGCCAGGACCCCCGGATCTGGTGCCCCGAACATTCGTTATTCATGGACTCCAAACGACAACACATCCGTGATTATCAGATTCATAATTCCTCTTCATTTAAGGTGATTTACAGCATCCGTAACCTTGGGAAAGTCGCTGATGACGAGTGACTGTGACGTGAGTGACGTCAGAAAGGGCCGTGCGACAGACACCGCTCTTCAGGGTTTGTTAGAATGGGGATGGGGGGTGGATTTAGCCTATAGGTCCTTGTGGGACAAATCCTATAGCGTCGCTCATACATGTTGTATGAACGACAAACAGCTTCCGTCGGGTTCGCCATCCCTCGGATGGACGTCAGGCCGGGTGTCCGACGTCTGCTAGCATTAGTTGGTGGACGTTAAAGATCCCAAGGCGTCTTTCGTGAAGAGTAGGCGAGTTATCGCCGCCACTCCTGAACAAATTTTACAAAACACTGCGCAAATCACCTTCAGTGGAACGTCAGGCATGGGCAGCCAGTTCGTGAAAGACGTGGGTCAAAAACTCTCCATGCCAACACGTGACTTTCAAAATGACGTATGAATGCTAACGAGGCCTTTCGCGCATGCGCTGTGTGCGTTTTCAGTGACGGTTCGGTTCGCAGGGAACTTTTTACCTGCCCTTACTAGAGCAAAGTATGGAAGTGAAATAGTCGTTTTAACATAATTTTCAACATTTTTAAACGAAAGAGGAGCTTTTAAAAAGATGGTTAACCGTAATTGTTGTGTTCCTCAATGCAAATCGGACTCACGGAAATACGAAAAAAATCCGTGGATGAAACTAAGAGGTGTTGAGTTCCAATCATGTCCTGTTAATACAATTAGCAGCGCGCACACACACACACACACACACACACACACACACACACACACACACACACACACACACACACACACACACACACACACACACACATACACACACCCATACTTGAAAATTGGAAAAGGCGTAGAACTAAATTGTCCAAAGCTTTTGACAGTGTCCCACATTCATGGATGATAAAATGCATGCAAATATACAAAATCAATCCCCAAACTAGATGGTATTCTTAGAATACTTACCCTGCGCAGTCAACTTGGTGCGAGCCAACGCTTCTGTTTTAAAACGTTTTTTTTCTTTGATCCAATATGGTTGCCAGACCACGTGAGCTATTACATCATAAATTTATATTCTCCAATATAATTGTTGCATAGATCAAGCTCAATAAATTTCAAAACTGATCAGACTAAGCATTGTCCATGTCAAATTATGACGTCATAATTATGCCACCAATGATGTCATTAACACCTATTCCTCATGTGGAGTTCTTTACAATGAGCCACGTTTCAATTTTTTCCATGGAGCGGTTTCAGAGATATGGAGGTGTAACGTTTTTCAGTTTTTCCAAGATGGCGCCAGCACCACGTGACCTATTACATCATAATTATAATTAAAATATGCTATATGAGGAGGCGCTTCTATGGTACAAATTTCGTGTCCATTGGACTAACAGTTGCAGAGGAATTTTTTTTTTCATACTGATCAGATCAAGCGTTGTACTTGTCGAATTATGACGTCATAATGAAGGCTCCGATGGAATCATAATCATATCTGATTCCCAATTGGGAGTACTTGAAAATGAGCCATGCTTCAATTTTTTTCCCATTGGGCAGTTTCAGAGATTTAGAGGCATGAAGTTTTTCCAAGTTGGCGTACGTACCACATGACCTATGACGTCATAATTATGAAAAAAAAAATTCTACAGGCGGAGGCGCTCCTATGGTAAAATTTCGTGTCAATCGGACCAACGATTGCCGAGAAAATGAATTTTAAAAATGCAGACACGCACGTACGCCACACATACGCACCCAAATGCTTAACCCTGCTTGTCGCTTCGCGGCGCAGGGTAATAATCAAACTGATTGAGAAAGCAATGGAGCTCTGGAATACCACATTGATATTACAGCACTCAAAAGGTAATATCGAAAAACCAGATGTGAAGATACGGCATGGAATCTTACAGGGAGACAGTCTTTTCCTCTTCTGTTTTGTCTGGCTCTGGACCCACTAAGTGACCTCATCAATGAACAAGGACACAGATACACCCAAACAACCAATAGACAAACATCCAATGAAACAGGAAAGGTGACACATCTACTATACATGGATTATTTAAAGCTCTTCTCGGCAAATGACGAATAATTCTCAGAACAACTAAAACGAGTAAAACGGTTTTCCGAGGACATGCAAATGAATGTGCCAATTGCACATTTGTACATGGTAAACCAACAAAAACAGACAACATAAAAATGACCTTGAAACAACAATACAGTAGTTAGAAAACGAAGCATCATACAAATACCTCGGAGTAGAAGAGGGCCTCCAAATATGTCACAAACAAATGCGCAAAACAATCACCAAAGAATACCTACGTAGAACGAAGCTGATACTGAAAACATACCTCTCCCCAAGAAACAAAATCGAAGCCATAAACCAGCTCACAGTACCTGTGTTCCAATATAGCGGTGGAATAATAAACTGACCCTAATCAGAAATCAACAAGTTAGACATCAAAACAAGAAAACTCCTTACCATCAACAAAATGTTTTACACAAACCAGTGCATCCCGAGAATGTACCTGCCGAGACGAGAGGGAGGGGAGTGGCCTGATGGAACTCAATCAGGTGCACAGAGCGACGAGTGTAGGACTAGCTGAGTCTGTGAAATGCTCAACAGACTATCGGATGCAATTTGTAAACAAACATGAGCACAACAAACCTGAAAAAGTATCCCTAACTCACCTTGCAAATAATTTCAAAAAGTAGGTGCGAATAAAAGTTGAAAAGAAGAACCACCTTTAGAGGCCATTTTCCCCACAGAGCAGGGGTTGGCCTTTTTGGGGCACCGTTGTCCCCTTTTTGAAGCAATGTCACCTCTTGTGCACTGTTGTCCCCTTTTTGAAGCAATGTCACCTCTTGCGACACACAGGGAACTACCAGTGAACTGGTACTCAATTTGCCGACCTCGGAAGGATGACAGGCTGAGTCAACCCCCCTGGTGTAATTCAGCGATCGACCGCGATTCAAACCCAGGATCCTAGCATCCCAAGCCGGCACCCTAACTGCTAAGCCAACACCAGGCTATTGTGAATAAAAGATGCCGCACAGGAAAATGAAACATCGGGCTGACAGTTTATGGTGCGTGAGTTAGGAATCAAACCCCAGGCTCGACAGCTTCTCGGTGAGTGTGCACACCTCAAGGTCATCATCCCACCCCAAGTTTAGTGCTACTGCAGCAGTCTTATACATCACCCTTATACACAGTAATAAGGTGCAGTTTCGGAGATGGTGGCTTTATTGATTACCATGGAATGTAGTTATCTTTCAGCTTCGTATATACCCATTTTGGCGGTCCCTTCACTCCGATACTGCACCCTCTCACATGCCATATATATACATCTATGCAATACTAGCTGAATGCACCCGGCGTTGCCCGGGTTCTTTTTGAATGAATTTAATCTTCTGTACATAGGTCTGACGCGAGCCCAGTATCAGTTAGTGCTCAACGATTCCTTGTTCTTTCTTCTGTCGGGTCCCGCGAGAGAGAATTTTGAAAGCATGTGTTGCAATCGGTCAGATATTCCTATTAAGTGCATAGGTTGTACTTGTACTTCAAGAGAATTTTACAAGAAGAAGAAGATTTATTGCGAAATGGGTCCAGCCCGGCCGAGGAGGCCTCGACCGGCCTCGCCACTTAGCCTAAAACCTTCCCGGGGCCCGTCCCGACATTTTTTGTTTAAGAGGTTTCCTCCTATCTTTCACCGTTCAGGAGATTAGCACGTGCAAACAAACAAAGAAACAAACAAACACTTTCTTTTATATATATATAGAAGAAGAAGAAGATAGATAGATAGATAATAAGATAAGATAAGAAGAGAGCCGTTGGTGTGTGTGTCTGTGTGTCGCCATTTTTCTGAGATGGCTGAACAGATCTTCGTCAAACTTTCAGAGGTTCATCAGTGAGTGCCTGAGAGTGTTTTAGGCAAAATAAAAATAAAAAAATTGAAAAACAAAGTTCGTTTTTTCAGATTATATATATATATATATATATATATATATATATATATATATATATATATATATATATATATATATATATATATATATATATATATATATATACAGACTTGGCATTTAATATGGAATATTTATTTTTTCTTGACGGGTTTACTTTCTTAACTCAGTATATCAATCTGGTGAGTTTCTTTTACACTTTGGTGATTTATTTGTTAAAAGAACCATGTCACTGATTGTCTGTCGCAGCAAGAAGTCAACAACAGGATTATATCACAGGTGGCGTGGCAAAATGTACGGACAGGTGCATTTGATGATTGGATTCACAGTCGGGTATACAAGGGTTGTTGCGTTCTGTATTAGTGGAAAACAACTGCTGCACGTCTCCAAAAGTTATTGCTGCTTCCTCTGGAGATGGTCCGTCAACTCGACAATGCTGTTTGTCATGGAGTGGTGGCTTTACGAAATTACGGCATGAAACAGCGTGCTATTGCTCGGCAGTATGGCATCACTCAAGGTCAGGTGTCAAAGATCCTGAAACGAAATGCTCAGAGGGGTGTCACTACTCCAATACCGAGGCCAGGATGTCCCCGCAGAACCACAAGGAGGGATGATCGCCAGCTGCACCGTTTAGTCCGCAATGGCCGTACCAAGTCAGCTAATCGGCTTAGGGCTGAGTGGCAGCAACTGACAAATGTGCCTGTATCCAGAAGGCTAGTCAACCAACGACTGGTTCAAGCAGGCTATCGTGCCAGGTGTCCCCTGAGAAAGCCACGCCTGACCAGACAACACCGCCAGCGCCGATTGCAGTGGGCCAGAGAGCACCGTCAATGGTAGCCAGGACACTGGAATCACGTGATCTTCAGTGACGAGTCTAGATTTCTGGTCTAGATCATCAAGATGGCCACATCCGAGTGCGCAGACAAGTGCATGAAGCCTACAAAAAGATTGTTTCATGCCAAGAGTCCAAGCTGGAGGTGGTGGGGTGACGGTTTGGGCTGCTTTTCATGCAGGGGGAAAAACTGACCTGGTTTGTTCTGAATGGAAACCTGAACCAGTTCAAGTACAGGGCCATTCTGGAAGAAACATTGCTTCCATTTGCTCGTGCAGCCTTTCGAGGAAACTTTGTCTTCCAAGATGACAATGCACGGCCTCATCATGCTCGCATGATCCAACACTTTCTTGCTGACCGTGGTGTAGAGCATATGGAGTGGCCTGCCATGTCCCCGGATATGAATCCGATAGAGAACTTGTGGGCAGAATTAACGCGTCAAATCGACCACTTGGACCAGCAGCCGACCTCTGTGCATGAATTGCAGCAGGCTATTGTCACTGCATGGCAAGCGATTCCTGTCCAAACCATGGCAAATCTCGTGAACAGCATGCCTCAACGTGTACGTGCTCTCCTGAATGCTCGTGGGGGTTACACAAAGTACTGAACTGTAATTTTACTGTCCGCAATCCCAGTCGTAATTTAACTTTTGTTTTTGTTGAAAAAAAAAATTGGCTAATGTGCAAAATAAAGAGATACTTCTGGAAAACGTACAGAAGTTTAACACAGTACTGTCCATGAATTGAGTTCGATATCAGTTTCCATCACTTTCAAGGATCAATTTATTTGTTTTGAAATGTCAAATGTGGTTTTTGTTTCTTTTAAAGGTCACATTAACATAATCTAGAATAATTTCAACATAATTCCAATGAACTTTTGGTTCTAAGACATCTTGAAAAGTAAGTTCACCCCCACAAAAAAAAATTCCATATTAAATGCCAAGTCTGTATATATATATATATATATATATCGCTCTATAGTGCCTAAGCCTTTTTAATTCATGGCAGTTATAATTATATACAAGTACACATTCACATAAATAAATACAAAACAATTTGCAAATATTTGAACACAAATAAATGAAACAATTCCGGAAGTAGACGAAGTTGGTAGTAAGGCTTCTTCTTCTTCCTGAACGTCATCATACTTAACTCAGAAACCTGATGAACGGCACATTCACCAGCAGATATTCAACAAAAAGGTGAAATGATGATTTGACATTTGTGATGGATTCTGAATTTCGATGTAATTGCTTTTACTGAAGGAGCTGGGGCTCCCACGTCGATCGGAAGAATGGACGCGACAAAAAGCTGGAATTCATCCGAGTTGCTTTACTCAAACCAAACACTCATGCACTCTCAAAAGCCCGTTTATCGGGCAGCAATATATATACATATTATCCCGGAGCGTTTGCCCAGGAAAGGCGAGAGGGGGCGTGGCCCAGCGTCCTGGCTGCGGCCTGGCAAGTTGAGGGCGAGCCTGCCCGGGTGTCCTGGACGAGCCCGGCATGGTGATCGCTCCGCGTCCTTGATAGGTGCAAGGCGATTGTGAAAACCCAGCGGTAGCCGCTACACACGTCCCCCCAGAATCGACTTGCACCGGCAGGGTCAATTTGAGGGGGGTCCTGATGACCCGGCCGAAGCGACCCCTGGTGGGTCGTGGGAGGGGGTCCGGTGTGGTGGTGGGCGGTCGAGTGGGGGGCACCGTGGACGGGGGGGCGGCCTCGCCGCGGCGGAAGGGCCACCCGTGGTGGGTGGTCGACGTCCACGTGCGCCGGCTTGAGGCGGTCCACCGCAATCCGGTCCGACCTGCCGCCGATGTCGATGACGAACGACTTGTCGTCCCGTCGCAGCACCCAGAAGGGCCCGTCGTACGGCGGCCGGATTGGCCCCCGATGTGCGTCGTGACGCACAAAAACATACTCCACTGTGCGAAGTGCTGGGGGGACGTAGGACTGGGGGTCACCGTGGTGGGATGTTGGCACGGGGGCAAACCGTCGGGCGGCCTCCTGGAGGTCCGAGCGCTGGTGAGCTGCGGACCAGCGACTGGTAGCATCGGGCACGAATTCGCCCGGGATGCGTAGCGCCTGGCCATAGACAAGCTCGGTGGTGGATGCCTGGAGGTCCTCCTTGGGGGCCGTGCGGAGGCCCAAAAGGACCCACGGCAGCCGGTCGGCCCAACCGCCGCCTTGAAGGCCGGCCATGAGCGCGGCCTTCATGGAGCGGTGGAATCGCTCGCACAACCCGTTTGCTTGGGGGTGGTAGGCCGTAGTACGGTGGAGCTTGACTCCCAGGTTGCGGGCGACCGCGCCCCACAGCTCGGAGGTGAACTGTGGTCCGCGGTCTGACGAGATGTCCGCCGGTGCGCCTAGGCGGGCGACCCAGGTGGCGATGAAAGCCTGCGCCACGTCGGCGGTGGTGGTGGAGACGAGGGGAACGGCCTCCGGGCACCTGGTGGTCCTGTCCACCATGGTGAGCAGGTGTGTGAACCCCCGTGACGGGGGGAGGGGGCCCACCAGATCCACGTTGACGTGGTCGAAACGTCGTTCGGGCACGGTGAAAGGTGCCAGCGGGGCCTGGGTGTGTCGGTGGACCTTGGCCCGTTGGCAGGCCGTGCAGGTGCTGGTCCAATCGCGGACGTCCTGACGAAGGCCGTGCCAGATGAATCGCGCCGACACCAGCTTCTGGGAAGCTTTCCGGCCCGGGTGGGAAAGGCCGTGGAGGGAGGCGAAGATGCGGCGTTGCCAGGTGACGGGCACGATGGGGCGAGGCTGGCCTTGGGAGACATCGCAGAGCAGGACAGTGTCCGCGAAGGGGATGTCGGCCAGGCGGAGGCCCGTGTCCGCCGCCCGGAGGGCTTTGCACCGTGGTGTCGGTGGTTTGGTCCGCCGCCATAAGCGCAAAGTCCACGCCCAGGTGGACCGCGTTCGCGCTGGCCCGGGAAAGACAGTCGGCCACGGCGTTGTTTTTGCCGGCGACGTGCCGGATGTCCGTGGTAAACTCCGACACGGCGGAGAGGTGGCGCTGTTGGCGGGCCGACCATGGCTCCGTGACCTTGGCCATGGCGTAAACCAATGGCTTGTGGTCGACGAACGCCGTGAAAGGTCGGCCCTCCAGGAGGTGGCGGAAATGGCGGACGGCCAGGTGTAGACCGAGGAGCTCCCGGTCAAACGTGCTGTATTTGAGCTCGTTCGGCCGGAGCTGCCGGCTGAAAAAAGCGAGTGGCTGCCAAACCCCGTTCACCCATTGCTCATGTACGGCGCCCACCGCGTAGTCGGAGGCATCCGTGGTGAGGGTGATGGGAGCGTTGAGCACCGGGTGAGCGAGCAGTGTTGCATCGGCGAGGGCCCGCTTTGAGCTTTGGAAGGCCGCATCCATTGCTGCGGACCAGGCGATGTCGTGCTTGGCCGGCTTGCCCCGGAGGGCTTCGTAGAGGGGCCGCATGAGTTGAGCAGCGCGGGGCACGAAGCGGTGATAAAAATTCACCATTCCCAGGAATTCCTGCAGGGCCTTTATGGTGCGGGGACACGGGAACGTGGTGATGGCCTCGACCTTGGTTGGCAGCGGCACGGCCCCGTTCTTGGTGATGTGGTGGCCCAAAAAATCAACGGCCGTCGTGCCGAAGTGGCATTTGGCCGGGTTGACGATGAGGCCGTGCTCGCTAAGGCGCCCGGACAGTGTTCGGAGGTGGAGGAGGTGCTCGGCCCGGGACGTGCTGGCGACGAGGATGTCGTCCAGGTAAACGAAAAGGAACGGCAGGTCATGCAGCACGCCGTCCATCAAGCGCTGGAACGCCTGAGCCGCGTTCTTGAGACCAAACGGCATCCGCAAGAATTCGAATAAGCCGAACGGCGTGATGACTGCCGTTTTAGGGACGTCGGCCGCCCTGACAGGTACCTGGTGATATCCCCGTATGAGATCAATTTTCGAAAAAATGACCCGTCCCGCCAGACAGGCGGGGAAGTCTTGGATATGCGGGATCGGGTACCTGTCGGGGGTGGTAGCGTCATTGAGACGGCGGTAGTCGCCACACGGGCGCCATCCACCCCCCGGCTTTGGCACGATGTGCAGTGGCGAGGCCCACGCGCTATCGGAGCGCCGCATGATGCCGAGGTGCTCCAACGCGTCGAATTCGGCCTTCGCCACGGCGAGCTTGGCTGGGTCGAGGCGGCGGGCCCAGGCGTAGACCGGCGGGCCCGTGGTTGGTATGTGGTGCTCGAGCCCATGCCGTACTGCGACGGCCGAAAACGTCGGCCGCGTGAGGGCCGGGAACTCCGTGAGCACGCGAGCAAACTCATTCGCCGCCATGACGGCGCATGCCAGCTCGGTCGGCGCGGAGCTGCTCAATGTGCATACCAGGGAGCTGAAGGTTTCGGCGTTGATTAAACGACGCCGTTGGACGTCCACCAGCAGTCCGTGTGCGCAGAGGAAGTCGGCGCCTAGCAGAGCCATGGGCACGTTTGCGGTTACAAACGTCCAAGCAAAGCGTTGGCCGCCGAAGCAGAGGGTGACGTTGCGTGGGCCGAAGGTGCGGATGGTCGATCCGTTGGCCGCAACCAAGGAGGGGCCGCAAACCGCGGATTGCCTGTCCTGGTCAGAGGCGGGTATGACGCTCAGTTGGGCACCGGTGTCGCACAGGAAGCGCCGTCCGGACGCTTTATCCGTGATGAACAGTAAGTTGCCCGTGTGGCCGGCGCTCATGGCTGGTAATGAACGCCGGCCCGGCCGTTTCCCGGCCTGCCGAAGGTGCACGGGGGTCGGCATGTCCGGGCCTTCTGTCCGAACCTGGCATGATAGTAACACCACGCTTGGTCAGGTGGAGGCCCCGGTCGTCGTGCTGGAGGTGGTCGGCTAGGTGTAGCGGCCACCAATTGCATCGGCAGTTCGGTCGTCGACCGTGCCGGGTGCTCGGGCGCCATGGGTGTTGCGTCGGACGGCGGTGGGTCCCATGTCGCCGCTGCGATGCGCTGTCCTGCGGCGGAGATCTTGTCGACTTCTCTGGCAAGGGCCCGGGGATCTGTGATCGTCGTGCTTGCCAGGGCGAGGCGTACCGGGTTAGGCAGCTGACGGAGGAACAGCTCCCGGAACAGGAATGCCGGAGAGTGCTCGCCGAGCAGTGAAAGCATGTAGTCCATTCACTCGGAAGGGCGCATGTCGCCGAGCTCGGGCAGGTCGAGCAGGCGCCGTGCGCGTTCTGCCGATGGGAGGACGAAAGCGTCGAGGAGAAGCTTCTTAATCGCGCCGTATTTGTCAGCGGCTGGCGGGCTCTCGCGGAGGCTCAGGGCGCGGGCCGCGGTGGCCGAACCGAGCGCTGCTACCACATGGTGGAAGCGGGTGTCGTCGGCCGTAATGCCTCGCAGGGCGAACAGGGAATCCGCCTGTGCGAACCAAACCGCCGCGTGAGCCTCCCAGAAGGTAGGCAGTTTAAGGGCGACTGCCGTGTCCATGTCGGTAGGTCACCAATGAAGGAGCTGGGGCTCCCACGTCGATCGGAAGAATGGATGCGACAAAAAGCTGGAATTCATCCGAGTTGCTTTAATCAAACCAAACACTCAGGCACTCTCAAAAGCCCGTTTATCGGGCAGCAATATATATACATATTATCCCGGAGCGTTTGCCCAGGAAAGGCGAGAGGGGGCGTGGCCCAGCGTCCTGGCTGCGGCCTGGCAAGTTGAGGGCGAGCCTGCCCGGGCATGCCCGGGCATGCCCGGGCGTCCCGACAGAGGCCTGGCAAGTTGAGCGCGGGCCTGCCCGGGCGTCCTGGACGAGCCCGGCATGGTGATCGCTCCGCGTCCTTGATAGGTGCAAGGCGATTGTGAAAACCCAGCGGTAGCCGCTACATTACATTATATTTGCCCTCATTTCAAATACTAGGGCGTGCCCGTACGTGGGTGCAAAAAAACATGCGTGCAAACAACAACAACAAAAAAAAACTTTGAAACCACGTGGCAGTAACGACCACAGAACCCCCCCCCCTCTATTTACATGAAATGGTTTGGTCCATTCGCAAAGCCAAAGCGAACGGCTTGCGAGTACGGTAGAACCCCCCCCCTCTATTTACATGAAATGGTTTGGTCCATTCGCAAAGCCAAAGCGAACGGCTTGCGAGTACGGTGACCATACGTTGGGAACCACTTGTCCGATTAATTTCAAACCTTGAAAAGGCACATCCTCGGGTCCCCAGCAATATACCTGGCAAGTTTCAAGTATATCGGACCCGTGGTTGTCGAGAAACAGCGGTCACAGACAAACACACAGACACACACACACACACACATACACACACACATACACACACACATACACACAGAGATTACTGGAATTATAGATAGACTAGGGCATGCCCGTACTATATATATATCTAAAATTATATCCCCCCCCTCTATTTACATGAAATGGTTTGGTCCATTCGCAAAGCCAAAGCGAACGGCTTGCGAGTACGGTGACAATCCCCCCTCTCTATTTACATGAAATGGTTTGGTCCATTCGCAAAGCCAAAGCGAACGGCTTGCGAGTACGGTGACAATCCCCCCCCCCCCCTCTATTTACATGAAATGGTTTGGTCCATTCGCAAAGCCAAAGCGAACGGCTTGCGGAGTTTGGTAAATAAATCGCCATAGCTCGGTAACTACTTCTCCGATTAATATGAAACCTTGAAAAGGCACATCCTCGGGTCCCCAGCAATATACCTGGCAAGATTCAAGTATATCGGACCCGTGGTTGTCGAGAAACAGCGGTCACAGACACACAGACACACACACATACACACACACATACACACACACATACACACACACATACACACAGAGATTACTGGAATTATAGATAGATGTTAATGTTTCTTTTTCACTTGAGCAACTCTGGATACTTCAGCTGTAAACACTTTTATACCTTACTCAGGGTACAAATACAACTTTGGCTGGGGGGTAACATCAGCTCTGTGGCCGCGGCAGGGGGAGGGGCGTAAATTCTCTATGTAAATGTTTACCGTGTAGCGCCACCTGGTGATGGTGGCAAGGGGTATTACAATTTCCTTTTTTACCTGGGTGGGTAACACTGAGGTTAAAGCACTCTTTGCACGGGTAAATTTTTTCTCCTTCTCATTCCCCTCCCCCAAAACAGAGGGGTCTGTCAAAGCCAAAAAAAGATGTTTTTGTCGTATATCTTTCCCTTCACCTCTTGCACCCCTCTCCCTTCCACCCCCCCCAAACCCACTCCCTTCCTCACCCCTCCCTCTCATGCCTCCTCCCTCCCTGGTGCTCCTGCTAGTATATATATATATATATATATATATATATATATATATATATATATATATATATATATATATAGGATATTGTGGCGGACACGAAAGCTCACTGGCGTGAGGGCATCATTCCGCGCACCAAGTGGGCGGCGGCCACGCCCGAGGGGTAGACGTGGCCGTGGTATATACACCGGGCGTGCAGCCCGGAGCGCGCCAGTGCTACAGTTGAGCTCTTATAATAAAGACTCTTGAACTTACCGTGTTGTCCGCTTCCTCCTTGTTATACAAGTAGCGCGCGTAGCACCACGCTTCATTGGTGACCCTCCGACGTTGGATCAGCCGTCGCTGACCGACCGAATACGCCATCGCAATGGCAAACAACGCGGTTACTATCAAACTCCTCGAGTTTTGGGAGGCGCAAGCTGAAGTATGGTTCCTGCAGGCAGAAGCCCAGTTCCGACTTCGAGGCATCACGGTGGACAAGACCATGTACTGCCATGTGGTTGCCTCCCTCGGGCCCGGCACGGCTGCCCGCGTCGTGTCGGCCCTGAGGAACCCACCGGCCGACGGCAGGTACGAGGCGATCAAGCGTCTCCTCCTTGCCACGTTCGGCCTCACGGTGGACGCCTGGGCCGACCGCCTCCTGGACCTCCCCGAGCTCGGTGACATGTGACCGTCGGTCCGCATGGACCATATGCTGTCATTGATGGGCGACGAAACCCCGAACGCTCTATTCGGGGCGTTATTTCGACGCCAGCTGCCGGCACGGGTACGCCTCGCCTTGGCCGGTTCTGCGACGATGGAACCCCGAGCTCTCGCTGCCGAGGCTGACAGGTTCTTCGCGGCTTTGGACACGCGGGCGAGTTTCGGCACGGCCGTCGCGAATCCCGAGGCTGACCCTGATGCTGATGCACCACACCTCGTGGCTGATGCTGATGCACACCTCGCGGCCGCCGCCACGCCCCGCCCACCACGGAGAAAACCACGGCCTCCGCCGCCTCCGCCACCAACCTGGTGCTTTTTCCACGCCCAGTTCGGCCACAAGGCTCGGCAATGTCGCCCGCCATGCTCATTCGGCAGGTCGGGAAACGCCCGGGCCGGCCCTCGGTAGTGGCACTGAGTGCCGGCCGTTCAAACAGCCTACTGTTCATCACGGACACCTTATCCGGGTGCCGTTACCTGTGCAACACGGGAGCGCAGGTGAGTGTCGTTCCCGCCGGTACGTCCGACAAGCAGTCCGCGGGCCGGGGCCCCACGCTGCTTGCTGCCAACGGTACGTCCATTCGCACGTACGGAAAACGCTGCCTTTCTCTGCGGTTCGGAGGGCAGGTTTTCCGGTGGTCATTCATCACTGCCGACGTGCCTATGGCACGGCTTGGCGCGGACTTCCTCTGTCCCAATGGTCTGCTGGTGGACGTAAAGCACAGAAGGCTTGTCCAGGCTGAGACGTTCAGCTCGCTCGCGTGCGCGCTGCCCGCCTCGTTGAGCAGCTCCCGGAGCGGCTCGCCTAGCGGCTTGCTGAGCGGTTCGGTTCCGGCCAGGTTCATCTGTACGCTTCCGGCAGCGAACGAATTCACCCGCCTCCTCGCCGGTTTCCCAGCCCTCACGCGGCCCACCTTCTCGGCGGGGGCCGTCAAGCATGGGGTGGAACACCACATCCCCACCGCTGGGCCACCGGTCTATGCCCGGGCACGCCGCCTCGAGCCGACAAAGCTCGTGGTCGCTAAAGCGGAGTTCGCTACGCTGGAGCGGCTCGGCATCGTGCGGCGCTCCGAGAGTGCTTGGGCATCACCACTTCACATCGTGCCAAAGCCCGGCGGGGGATGGCGACATTGCGGGGACTACCGGCGCCTCAACGACGCCACCACCCCCGACCACTACCCCGTCCCCCACATCCAGGACTTCTCCACCCAGTTGGCGGGCATGTCCTTCTTTTCGAAGGTGGACCTCATACGCGGCTACCATCAGGTCCCCGTCAGGCTGGAGGACATCCTGAAGACGGCGGTCATCACGCCGTTCAGACTTTTCGAATTTCTTCGGATGCCCTTCGGTTTGAAGAATGCGGCTCAGGCGTTCCAGCGACTAATGGACAGCGTCTTGCGCGATTTGGATTTCATCTACATCTACCTGGACGACATCCTCGTCGCCAGCGCGTCCCGCGAAGAGCACCTACACCACCTCCACACGCTCTTCGAACGTCTGGGCCAGCATGGCCTCATCGTGAACCCCGCCAAGGTCTGGTTCGGCGTCGCCGACATCGACTTTTTGGGGCACCGCGTCACCAGGCACGGGGCCGTCCCCCTACCGGCCAAGGTGGAGGCGGTGAAGGGGTTTCCGCACCCCCGCACGATCAAGGGGCTCCAGGAGTTCCTGGGCATGGTAAACTTTTACCATCGGTTCCTGCCCCGCATCGCCCAGCTCCTGCGCCCCTTGCACGAGGCCCTCTGGGGCAAGCCGGGCAAAGGTGACGTTACCTGGACCGAGCAGATGGACGCGGCGTTTGCGGGTGCGAAGCTCGCCTTGGCTAACGCCACCATGCTCGCGCACCCGGCGCCCGATGCACCGATCGCCCTCACCACCGACGCCTCGGACTACGCGGTGGGCGCGGTGCACGAGCAATGGGTGCGTGGTGCTTGGCAACCGCTGGCGTTCTTCAGCCGGCAGCTTCGCCTGCCCGAACGCCGCTATAGTACCTTCGACCGCGAGTTGCTCGGGCTTCACCTGGCTGTCAGGCACTTCCGCCATCTGTTCGAGGGCCGTGCGTTCACGGCCTTCGTCGACCAGAAGCCACTGGTTTTCGCGATGGGCAAGGTCGCCGAGCCGTGGTCGGCCCGGCAGCAGCGTCACCTCTCGGCCGTGTCCGAATATACAACGGACATCCGGCACGTCGCGGGGAAGGACAACCCGGTGGCAGATTGCCTTTCCCGGTCCGTCACCCACGCAGTCCACCTTGGCATCGACTATGCCCGGATGGCGGCGGACCAGGCCGCCGACCCCGGCGTCCAGGCCTTGCGGACCGCCATCACGGGCCTCCGCGTCACCGAGGTGCCGTTCGACGGCGCGGGCACGGCCCTCTTGTGCGACGTCTCCCTCGGTTGGCCTCGCTCGCCCCATCGTGCCCGCGGGCTGGCAGCGCCAGGTTTTTGACGCCATCCACGGCCTGTCCCACCCGGGCACAAAGGCCTCCCAGAGGTTGGTCACCGACAAGTTTGTCTGGCATGGCCTCCGGAAGGCGGTCCGTGGCTCGACCAGGACGTGCCTCGCGTGCCAGCGCGCGATGGTGCACCGGCACACCCAGGCCCCATTGGCCCCGTCCACGGTGCCAGAACGTAGGTTCAACCACGTGCACGTGGACCTGGTGGGACCTCTGCCCCCCTCGCGGGGTTTCACCCATGTCCTGACAATGGTGGACCGCACCACCCGGTGGCCAGAGGCCGTGCCTTTGGCGGCGACGACGGCGGACGTCGCGCAGGCGTTCATCGCCACCTGGGTCGCCCGGTTCGGCACCCCCTCGGACATCTCATCCGACCGCGGTCCCCAGTTCACCTCGGAGCTCTGGGGGGCGGTCGCGTGGGGGTTCGGGGTCCAGCTGCACCGAACCACGGCCTACCACCCCCAGGCCAATGGCCTGTGCGAGCGGTTCTACCGCTCGTTGAAGGCCGCGCTTCGGGCCACCCTCCGCGATGGCGGCTGGGTCGACAGGCTCCCCTGGGTCCTGCTGGGCCTCCGGACGGCGCCCAAGGACGACCTGCGCGCAACCGCGGAGGAGTTGGTCTTCAGACAACCGCTGCGGGTGCCGGGTGAGTTCCTCCCCGACCCCACGGCACCATGGAGTGCTCCGCGCTGCAGGAGACGGCCCGGCGGTTCGCCCCGGTGCCGACGGCGCACCACGGGCACCCGCCTACGCTCGTCGCCCCGGAGCTTCGCACCGCGGAGTACGTCTTCATCCGGCACGACGCCCACCGTACACCACTGTGGCCCCCGTATGACAGGCCTTTCCGCGTGCTGGAGACCGGGGTGAAACATTTCACCTTGGACATCAGCGGTACTCCCGACCGCGTCTCGGTGGATCGCCTCACGCCGGCCCACCTCGACGTGGACCACCCACCGCCGGTGGCTCGGCCCCCTCGTCGGCGCCCCTGCGGGCGGACCCCTGGCACTGCCCAGGCCCACCGGCACGCCGCCCCCCGGTCCTGCACCCATCCCGGGTGCAGCCGGAGGCATCCCATCTGGCATCCCTGCACCCCAGACGCTGCCGGTCGCCATAGGGCGCTTCGGCCGGGTCATCCGTTTGCCCCGCAAACTGGCCCTCCAGGTGCGCGGGAATTCTGGGGGGGCGCGTGTGGCGGATACGAAAGCTCACTGGCGTGAGGGCATCATTCCGCGCACCAAGTGGGCGGCGGCCACGCCCGAGGGGTAGGCGTGGCCGCGGGATATACACACTCTCTCTCTCTCTCTCTCTCTCTCTCTCTCTCTCTTTCTCTCCCTCTCTCTCTCTCTCTCGCTCGCCAGTGCTACAGTTGAGCTCTTATAATAAAGACTCTTGAACTTACCGCGTTGTCCGCTTCCTCCTTGTTTTACAAGTAGCGCGCGTAGCACCGCGCTTCAATATAATCGTCTATCTTCTGTATATATAAAAGAAAGCTTTTGGTTGTTTGTTTGTTTGTCTGCACGCGCTAATCTCCTGAATGGTAAATGATGCGTGCAATTTGCAGAAGGAAGCCTCTCCTCAGTGAAAGACACATGAAAGCCCGCTTGGAGTTTGCAAAAAAGCACCTAAAGGACTCTCAGACTGTGAGAAACAAGATTCTGTGGTCTGATGAAACCAAGATTGAACTGTTTTTTTTTTTTTTTTTTTTTTTTTTGCATACAGAGTCGAGGCTCGTGAAAGAGTTTGGCTTCCTTCTGGCCACTCTACCATAAAGCCCAGATCGGTGAAGTGTTGCAGTGATGGTTGTCCTTCTGGAAGTTTCTCCCATCTCCACACAGGATCTCTGGAGCTCAGCCAGAGTGACCATCGGGTTCTTGGTGACCTCTCTTACCAAGGTCCTTCTCCCCCGATTGCTCAGTTTGGCCGGGCCGCCAGCTCTAGGAAGAGTCCTGGTTGTTCCAAACTTCTTCCATTTAAGAATTATGGAGGCCACTGTGCTCTTGGGAACCTTCAATGCAGCAGAATTTTTTTTTGCAGGCTTCCCCAGATCTGTGCCTCGACACAATCCTGTCTCTGAGCTCTACAGGCAGTTCCTTCGACCTCATGGCTTGGTTTTTGCTCTGATATGCATTGTCAGCTGTGAGACCTTATATAGACAGGTGTGTGCCTTTCCAAATCATGTCCAATCAATTGAATTTACCATAGGTGGACTCCAATCAAGGTGTAGAAACATCTCAAAGATGATCAAGAGAAATGGGAGGCACCTGAGCTAAATTTCAAGTGTCATAGCAAGGGGTCTGAATACTTATGTCAATGTGATATTTCAGTTTTTTATTTTTAATAAATTTGCAAAACTTTCTAAAATCCTGTTTTCTCTTTGTCATTATGGGGTATTGACTGTGGATTGATGAGGGAAAAAATGAATTTAAACGATTTCAGCATAAGGCTGCAACATAACAAAATGTGAAAAAAGTGAAGGGGTCTGAATACTTTCTGAATGCACTGTATATAGATTAAAACCCATCAGTACGTAAAGTTTTCTGTGGACTTTGAAAATGAAAACACATAAGATAATGTGCATGTGTGTGAAATCTAACTTGTTAAAAAAATTATTAAAGTTAGTATGTAATATGTACAATCCAATTGCAGACATGTTGGGTGTGATGTATTCTTCGGGACAAGCGGGATGTGTGTACACATTATAGGCAACAATTGGATTAAATGAAAGAATTGTACACATGTGCAGTGCAGCCTATTTTACCAGTCCCTTTTGGACCATAATTGCACATTATTTTACATAAACTTGCAAGTGTTGACATTGCAGACATATTGGACAAACGTGATTTGTACTTGATAAATACTGATGATAATTAGAGATGATGGATTAATTGTATATGCACACCTACTTCTGCAATAGAATAGAAAACTAATATTATGTGTGGCATTTTAATTTTTTACAGAAAAATGAAGGACCGCGAAGAGTTCCCTTTGAAACCTAGAGACTGTAACTGCATTGAAAATACATTCACTTCTTCATTGGTGCCCTTTTATATGAACTTTTCTAGAGCATTACTTGGTTCCTCCTAAGAACACAAGGGTAGTCCAGCATGCACACGAGATTTTTTGAATGTACCTTATTTTCTATCTTCTGGTATTTCCCACAAGCCATGTGATGTCCCTGCTTTTCTATTGTTAGACATTTTCTACAAACTATGGAATTATCTTTCTTTTCTATAGTTTGCCACATGGCACATACCATACAAAGGGACATTTTCTATGGCCCTGGCATTTTCCCCAAGAAAATCCTTTCTTTTCTATAGTTTGCACATGCCATATAAATAGGGCCTTTTCTATGCCCCTGGTATTTTCCCAAGATACATTTTAAATATGAACAAAATGCATTTGCTCATCGTATAAGACTTTATTCAAGATGATATAAACGACTTGAAAAAGTAATGGGAAAAAAAATTCAACCCAGACAGGATTCAAACCCACAATCACCAGCTTGAGAGTCTGAGGCATTGATCCATTAGGCCATTGAGCCAGCACATTATGTATTATTTGTATTAAGAGGTAAAAAGTGTGTTTATATCTATATTTATATATAGTACACCTTCGTTAGGCATCAGATATGAAGATTGTAGCCAAGTTTCATCAAAGCCGTGTGTAGTTTCGGAGAAGAGAGCACATACCTATTTAGGGGGGTTAACACCTCCCTCCCCCGTAAACCACTTTGACGTGCTCAGATTTTGATGCGGTCAATACACCTTCATTAGGCATCAGATATGAAGCATGTGGCCAAGTTTCACCAACATTGTGTGTGTAGTTTCGGAGAGAAGACAGCAAATACCTATTTGGGGGGGGGGGGTCACACGTCCCCGCCCCCCCCCCCCCACGAACCCCTTAATGCGCGCAGCTTTTTAAATTTGTTTCAAAAGCCATTAACTAGATCTATTGACCGATGTATAATCCAAGTTTCAGCTAGTTTAATTGTATAGCCTTTGAGATATGACCGATAACACATTTTGGGCAGATAGACGGACGGACGGACGGACACCAACGTGAATTCGAGGGTTTTCTTCATAAAACTCAAGAATGTGGAAACAGACGTTGCTGAAATCGGGAACATATTACCTCATTGTACAAAGCATTTACTTCTGAAATTTGCAGCCTATTTCAACCAGTAGAAGCCGAGAAACGTATTTTCAGTCCCCATGCTAAAGTTGCATACAGAGAAACAATCCCTTATATAAAGGGAGGGGTGCTTTGCCTCCCTTTGATTCACCTTAAGTTACTGACAGTCCCATTCATTTGTTTTGGTAACTCCTGGGAGAGCAAAGATGGCGGACAATTGGCTTCAAAAAATGAGCTTACATTCCTATCCAGCTAGTACAGAGATCAGTGGAACCGCTACATCAAAGCTCGAGTCCCCGCTTCTTCTTCCTCAATCTCCAAAACACGGGCTTTAAAAACAGGCATCTTTAAGCTTACACGGATACAAATTGTTGTTCCAAGTAAATAGATTTATTAGCTTTCCAACGGTACAATTTTTAGTTCACCTGGACTTTCGTGTTTGAGTAGTGTTTATTATTCTACAACAACAAGAACCCTTTAGAATGAAGCGCGACACACAGACAAACCTGCACATACACACACACACACACTTCTCCTTTTAATAATAGATTTCTCCTTTCCTCCTTGTGTATGTCCACCCCTACATGCTTTGATAGTTTGCGAACCCCGTGCTCCCGACCAAGACTCTCTTATGGAAATAAAAGTATATCGGACAACAGACATATCTGATGGGGGAAGCAGAGCAAACTACTCAAACAGTCAAATGCAATTAAAAGAAAGTGAGTGCCGCCTCCATTCAAGCACAGAAGCAAGCTCAGCATAAAGTCAACAATGTCTCCAATCTGACTTTTAAAAGCAAACATGTACATATTCTGTTAGGCAAGCCAGGCACAAAACCAGCAAAGTCAGACTCTTACAAGTCACACCTGTTATCTGCTCTTTATCAAAAGCTGTTAACCATTGGTCCATCGACCAGTTTGTTACATTTTTGTCCCCTTGCCATCTGCCCTCTATCCACAGCTCCCTAATTTGGGCTAGTACACATCACAAACGGAGGGTGAGGGGAGGTTCAGTGGCATGGAATAAATTCGAGAGAAGGGGGAAATTGGAAAATAGGAGCCGATTTGTGTGTGTGTGTGTGTGTGTGTGTGTGTGTGAGTGTGTGAAATTGAGATTGAGAGTGAGAGTGAGAGAGAGTGTGAGTGAGAGTGAGAGAGAGAGAGAGAGAGAGAGTGAGAGTGAGAGTGAGAGTGAGAGAGAGAGAGAGAGAGAGAGAGAGAGAGAGAGAGAGAGAGAGAAAGGGAAAGAGAAAGAGAAAGAGAGACAGAGACAGAGACAGAGACAGAGACAGAGAGAGAGAGAGAGAGACAGAGAGAGAGAGAGAGAGAGAGAGAGAGAGAGAGAAAAAGAGAGAAAAAGAGAAAAAGAGGAAGGGGAAGAATATGAAGAAGATAATAAAAGAGAAGGGATGGTCAGACTTGTTTGAATGGGGGATGGAAAAAATAAAGGAGGTGGGGAGGAAAAGGGAGTGGCGGGCATTTAAGAGGGACATATGTGGTTTGGTGGTGGACCTGAAAGTACATGATCGCATACTTAATTATGTAACACACACACACACACACACACACACACACACAAACACACACACACACACTTCCTTTCTGAAAAGCTACCCAACACAGTGCTTTATTCTCTCAAAGCGAATGGGTCAACTTGAAATTTGCACGAAGGTGGGCACCAAGCAGAAGTGACCTGCAAACAGAAACATAACTGCCCTCAAAGGTCGAGGAATCCTGCATGATTCTGACAAGGCAAAGACTCGGGATTGTTTAATCACATCCTTTTCTCAGTATCATCAAATTATATTCATTTATCGA
The DNA here is from genome assembly GCF_964187855.1 of Myxine glutinosa. Classification (NCBI taxonomy): domain Eukaryota; kingdom Metazoa; phylum Chordata; class Myxini; order Myxiniformes; family Myxinidae; genus Myxine; species Myxine glutinosa. The sequence continues at coordinate 54,438,423 of NC_136261.1, forward strand.
CTTTGGTGTAAAATCTGCTTGAGCATGCAAAGGATTACCGAAATGTCTTGTGACTATGCCAAGACAGGATTGTGGATTTTCAACTTTTCTGTGGTGAGCACCTCATTGCGCCATGGCCTGCATGTGAACATGTAGCTGCAACGTTACCTTCTAAATGTCACTTACAAACTATCACCCAATGAAGGCATCATTACGTTATAATAAGGCCCGACTCTGAATACTCCCCTTTTCGCGACAAGAATTACTCATATTCCGAGTAAAAGCAGGCACGAAAGAAAAAGATAACAGGACTTCCATAAACACACGAACACACAATACTATAAAATGGTCGTTCACATAGAAATACACACACACATATATATATATAAATATATAAATATATATCTATATTTATAAATATATAAATATATATCTATATTTATAAATATATATATAGTATGAAGATATATATAGTATGAAGATATATATATATAGTATGAAGATATATATATAGTATGAAGATATATATATAGTATGAAGATATATATATAGTATGAAGATATATATATATATTGTTGCGGATCTGTCGCCGGCCTTCTCCCCTTATCAAGGGGGGATTAATCCCCTTGTCTTTACTGACCTGGCGCGACCCGAGACCTATTACGTCCCTTCTGGACAGCGCCAAATAGGGTTTCGGGACCAAATTCGCTCATACCTAAGTACTAGCGCTGCCCTGGAAGCAAGGAAATAAGCCTCGCACGAACCACGTGTGATGGTAATACGCCGAGCGGTTTGCGTACACGTGATCCGCACAGTTATAATTAATGGACCCCGATTCAAGCGGTTGTACTCGTGCCACGCTTAGTCAATGGAGAAATCACAAAGACGATCGAATAAGGAAGAAAGAAAGAACAGATAGATTTAATTATTATGGCACGTATATACAGTACAGGATGAAGAGACACAGAGCAGCTTAGGCAGTCTTATTCTTAATACCCAAGGACAACGGGCCCGTCTGACACACTCACACGGGGATTGCAGATGGGCAGGTTGATGTTCAGGCCAAACGCGCCGGCTTGGTCGTCCAGGAACGGCCCTGTCCGGCTCTCCTCGGTCCCCGGCACGTCCCGCGGAGATGGAGGTAGGCAAAGGCAGGAACTCGTATCTTGTCGCTCGAACAAACGGGTAATCTCGGGGTGAACGGTAGAGGGCTGACTTAGCTCGGCTGGCGGTTATTCAGCCGCGTTCACTCGCTTGGCCGAAAATGCGCTGTTCGCTACAAACGCGCCTGGCTGCGCCCACGTATATTCACGACCAACTCCTCTGCTTCTATTCCCTGGCGCGCGCGTTCCCATGCGAGGGTCAAGTTCAACAACGGTATACTGTGAGTTCTCTCCTCAAATCCTTAACGTGGGTTTTCTCATGCACTCGTTCACAACCCAAGCGCCTCTGCGAGTCCTTCTGCAAGTCCTTCGCGCTACTGGTGCAAGTCCTCTGCAACTGCCGTGTGCACCCGAGTCCTGTTGAGGGCTTTTGCGCATCGGGTTATATAGCCCCATCCCGCGAGCCTTCTGGAACTCACCAGATTCTTCTCACCACGCCCTCTGATGCAACGCCGACACCACCACCCTCAAGCTCTCATTGGCGGCTTATGCTTACCGTCCCCACTGCTGCTGCGCCGACCTCAACCCTCCTCCACCTTCCGAGGCCCACCTCGTGTTAACTCGCGCCCAACACAACCAGGGCTTTTTAGCCACAATGGATCGAGCCTATTGATGTGGAATGGTTTGTAGAAGTAGGGCCTATCCTCCTGTCTTCACACAACACAAGATTAACACTGGAAGGGGCCTACTCTCACATATACTAAGACATAACTATACTACAAATGAGGCTACATGTTGCTTGTGTGACTATCTATGGGGGGCAAACCTTTAACCTTTATTAAGCTCACTTTACACATCTCAAAACCGCAGCAATATATATATATATATATACATACATACATACATATTGTTGCGGATCTCGGACGTCGGCTATCCCCTTATCAAGGGGGGGTTAATCCCCTTGTCCTTTTATCTGGCTGACGCGAGTCCTGGAAGTTATACGTTCCTTCCGGTCAGTATTAGGTAGGGTTATTGGTCGACTTAGTCCTAATACCTAATTATTAATACCAACCGTGAAGCAAGGAAATAACTCCTGCCCGAACCACGGCGTTAGTGGACACGCCGAGCGAAGCGAGCCGCGATTCGTGCCGTTAACAATGACTAGACCCGATTATGGCGGTTCCGATCGTGCCACGTTTACCCAATTGGAGAAAAGACTGATGCGATCGGATGGAGAGGAAACCAAGAAAATAGGAAGAACAAAGCGATTTATTACCAATGTACAAGAAGGAGAAGAGGAAACGAAATAAATGTACAGGATAGGAAGAGGATGAAGAAGCACACAGGGCAGCCTTAAACAGTCTTACTCTATTTCCCAGACAAACGGGCCCGTCTCAGACACTCACACGGGGATTGCAGATGGTAGGGTGGAACAGGTTGAGGGTCCGGCGATGGCGTCCACCTCGTCCAGTCCCCGACTTGTACCGAGCAGATGGATGAAGAACAGCAAGCAGGCTCCACGTGGCATTGGCGCGAGCGGACAATTATAATGCGGGGCGAATGGTAGGGCTTGGCTCTGGCGGTTACACTGGCGGCTGCGTATGTAATCAGAATAGGCGCTAACAATCCGCGTTTCTCATACGAGTCCTTTCGCAACCAATGCTTCTCATAAGTCCTTTCAATGCGCTCTCTCCCGGTAAGTCCTGTAAAAGGGCTTTGCGTTCGCGCTTTTATAACTCAAGCAGCGATCGCTCTGCGAGCCCCAAAGCCACGCATGTCGGCGATGTCACTTCAGCCCTGGTTGGCTGGTGAGGGCTTACCAGCTCCGCCTTTGACGGCTGGGTGACGTGGCCACACCTTCTTCCTGGCGCTCCTCCCCCTTTTTCCGGGCCTCACCTCGTGGCTTATGGCGGCGTTGAGCGAGCTCACGGGCAGCTAAGGCTGCTGCTGCTGGCCGAGGAGTGTACCAAATTGGGAGGGCCATGGGGCACAGACAGGAGGGCGCGCTTAATGGCGTTGCTTGGAGAGGTAGGCTGGCAAAATGAATGGAATGGGGCCTACTTCTTATTTGATTGACACAACGCAGATTCAACTATTGGAAACATGGCCTTATCTATACACATACGAATGAAATAACTGAAGTCCTATGGTGACCTACGTGTTGCTTGTGGCCTACCTATGGGGTGCAACCTTTAACCCTTTAATGATATCATATTTACAAGTGTGGGTTCTCAACACCGCAACACTATATATATATATTCTCCTTCCTTTTGCTTTGATTATTTATCTATTGATTTTTGTCTTTTTGCACTTGTTTTTTGTACTCTGTCAAAGCGCCTTTGGGCTTCTTGAAAAGCGCTATATAAAATAAATGTATTATTATTATTATATATATTGTTGCGGGTCGCGGAAAAGATGTTATTTTGACCGAGCGGTGGTGTATTACCGCGACCTAACAGTTCACCCGATTCTTCCCCAACTCACCTGATTCACCCCAAACTTTGGCCGTATCGCACCGCAGCTGCCCAATCTGGAAAACTCTAAAACGACCGAATGCAAAGAGGAAAAGGAATAAGACAAGAAGACGGACAGAAGAGTAATTGGATTTATTATTTACACATATAAGTAGGAAGCAAGCAGTCACGTTTACTTACAACACATAAGACGCAGGTGACACAGTGCAATCTTTAACTAATACAGACTTAATTACCTACCCAGGACAGAACAAACGAAGACGACTCACATGGGGAATGATGACAGGAATTGGCTGGAAGGAGAGGAAAGTCCACTGGGTCCGGCAGCACGATCCGCACGTTGAGCAGCTGCCGTTCCTTCGCGGCCCTGCTCCGAACTGCCGTCCAGGTCCCTAAGCGGTTGGCGAGCATTGTTGCTGCTGCTGCTGTAGACGCTGCCGCTCACGAGCAAGGTGACGAATAGCAGGCTTGGTGCTTCCTTGAATGATCTCTGCTTGTTGGACCTCACAACTCAGCTCTTTCTTGGACCCTCTCTCTTCTCAGCTCATCTGCCTTGGACCTCCTCTCGTCTCAACGGCTTGGACTCCCTCTCGTCTGCCTGTAAAAGCTCATCTCCTTGGGAAACGCCCTGCCTTGGGTTATATAGGCCCCGCCCCTCAACCTTTGCGAACCTCCTCGATAGCTCTTCCTCTGCCCTCCCTAGCCAAACCCCTGGCTCATGGTTGGTCAAGTGGGGCTGGCTCACTCCTCCCCTCTATGACGAGGTGGAGACACGCCTTTCTTCTCTGACCCTGCCTCGTGGTCAATGGCGGTTATTGGAGGGGAGGTAATTGCCAATTGACGAAAAGGGGGAATGGAGGTTTTGGGAATGGGAATGAAGGGAATCTATCTCTTTCACTGGTGCAATGGAGTATCTCAATTAATGGGAGACACAGCCTTACCCTAAAACACAGAATAAGATATAACTATCGAACAGGGGTATTCTATTATTGGCTGACGTGTATGCTTGTGGACTAATTATGGGACGCCCTTTTGACCTTTACACAGCTCTGGAGGCAGGAGGCGCAGACTCAAGCACGATTCATCACCAATTTACCACAATACAACACAATCAAAAAAAATACAGTCCTCATATCCGCAACACTGCACCCTCCTCCTCTTAGGCACGACCCGGGCCTACAACTTTTTATTTAGTGTGACACGTAGGTGTAGTTCCCTCTACTTTTAACCTGACCCTGAGTGCGACAGTTTTTAAAACATAAATAAATGTGTCCCGCTGCTCCATTGCACCCTGCCTAACAGACTTACGCCCACAGTTAACCGAATTGCGGAATGGTCTTCAAACTATACACTGACGGTGGGGAGCATTATTTACAATGACGCTATTTTTATTTACAAAACTAACCCAGGACCTGTAATTGTTCTTTCTGGGGGGGAGACAGTCTGCTCTGCATCAATGCACCATTAAAGCACCCAAAAACGCACCAATACACACCCAAGCACCAATCGGTGCAGTCACCATTGTTCAAGAATGTTCAACAATAAAAAAATAAATCAACAACCCCTAACCCTGCAGGTGATCTCTTGCTCTTCGGCTCCCTCTGCTGGTTATTATTATTGTCTTCCAGTTGTCTTTCTTTCATTTTCTTACTGGCGGCCTATTTGCAATAAAGCTTGCCCAAACGTGTCCATTTTATTTATTTTATTTATGGCCCACAGGGCCGACTACGTGTGGTTCACCTGTGGGGCATCGGTGCCCTGTGGCCAAGGTCCGCCAGCAAGATTTCGGGCCCTCATGGCCGGTTCCAGCAGAGGCGCCATGCCCCAACCCATGAGGTCCATAAGTGGTGCTCGGCCACAGACATGTGGTCCATAATGTGGTGCATCGATGCAGACAGCTGGTTCTGAGAGCTCCGGGCGCACAATGGCCGACTCATGCACGCTCCCCTCAGCGCCCAATGGCGCACAGGTCATGTCGGAGACAAAAGGGGGACAAGAGAAATGAGCGAGGGGTAAGGTCACAAGGGTACACGTCAATAAGGCAATGCAAGGCGAAATGCGTACAGAGAGCGAAATGAGAAAGCTCGTCCCTACCGTACGTCACCCCCCTGTCACCTACACTACCCTTGCCCTTACCCCATATGTACAAAAATCTACGCATTACCAATCCGTCGCTACCGTCACGTCTTCCCCTTATTTCCCTTATACCAAATTCGTCTTCACTCCCCCACTATCCAAAATTTGCCATCACCCAATTCGTCATCAATCCTCATAAGGAGGAAGAGATGGAACAACAAAGCACAATGTCACACCCACGTCATGATGCGTCTCACAATCCAAACATTTGCACAGTAAAAAATAATCAAAACATGGCATGGTGTGGAGTACCTGTCACCTCAGGTGAGTGGATGCAGATGGTGCGAGGAGATCCTTCTTCCTAACTATCCTCTAAATGACTTTAACACACTTTACACTACCCGGGGTCTTTCCCTGCCAATCCATTGGCCACTTACACTATGGGTTCTAAAAACCAATTCCCATTGACCAAACTGTGGTGCTTCTCAATTTGGGGTCTCACTCCCCCGATTCATCTCCCGGTGCCCTCGCACAATTTCTGGGCTGTGACGTGTAGCTCTCCCAGCAGGTCTACCCACCTGCACACCTCCACCACTGCAGTTGCCACCCGAGCTTACCTAGCTCCTTAACCTAACCTATCTACTGGGGAAGGCCCCTCCTGGCTCTGTCACCTCTTGGTGCCCTCTGGCACTGGGCTACCCGGGTCCGTCCTCCGGATCCTCGGGCCCCATCCACAACAACTACTACCGGCTCCCAGAGCCCACCTGCGGCCTCACCTGGCCGACAACCTCACAGTGGTGGAGTGCTCAAACCAACTACACACACTAACAGGCTACACGCCCAGCCATTTCCACAACACTAATGCACCCATCCAAACATCCTTCTTCCAACCACACCACAGATGCCAATATCCAACCACAATTTACCTGTACCCTCTACCTAACACTTACACTACCCGCCCCGGGTATCCGTGATGGGGGTCCACTCTTCCCCCATTCACACCTTCGCACCATCCACTCCACTCCACAATTTCCACCATACTCACTCCACGACCATCCATTCCAATCCTCCATATACTCCACACTCCATGTTTTCCACACACCTGTTGGTGCACACCTGTGCACTCACACCTGGTGCCACCTGCACCCTCCTTCCTTCCTGGACCAGTTGGTCAACACAACACACCTCACCATTACCATCACTCAAACACTGCTCCACACACCTGTCCAGTTGCACACCTGTGCAATCACACCTGTTTAATCGCACCTGTTCAATCTCACCTGTTCAATCCTCAAACACACGGCATCATCTGAACTACCTGTTGCCCTGCTAACTTAGTGCTCCCCGTCTTCCCTTTAAACTAAGCACATACCACGTCATTATCATCCACTCTAATCTACCTGCGTCCCCACTACAGGTATCATTGTCACTAACTAATCTTAACGTCACCTAATGTCATCTTCGCTCGATCCCTACACACGATATCCTAACCCACCCGGGCTAGTTTTCACTGCCATACACCCCATAAGCTAGTGCTCCTTTACCCCCATTGTGAGGGATGACAGAGTTGCCATCCCACCACATGGGGGACGTTCCCACGATCAATTTTGCACCCCAAATCCAACAAATCAAAAATTTGCCAATCATCTGCCAATCATCAAATTTTGCCTTTTTCTAATTTTGGGTCCAAAACACTAACCTCATCACTCGTCTACTTATTAGATCCTCTCGGTGCGCCAATTCCCTTCTAAAGCTCGGCTTCGTACAGCCGAGCAATGAATGCGGGTTGTTTTGTGCCAGCGGCTGGATACGTCCCGCATTCGGGGCAGGGACGGGGGCTTACCCGGGCCGAGATCCCACGCACCACCTCGGCGTGGAGCCATCCAATGTCCCGATCTCGACCTGCCGGCACGACTCAACAAAAAGTGGTCGCCATGACGACCCTTCCTATCGGGCTGCCCGCTCCGCCTAGTGGAGCACGGACGCGGCCGTTCCCAGCACGGCCCAGCGTGGATCGCGTACGGCGGTCCTTTTGAACCCGCCGTGGCTCGGATCCCCGCTGGTTCTCGCGGCACGCGAAGCCCGGCACGCACCGAGGGCCCGATTCGGCTATAAGTCGCTCTAACCGCTAACCCGGTTACCGTCGATGCCTCACCTGCATGCTTACACGCATACGCTACCCCTTTCTTGCTCATACATCCAGCCGTCTCCCTGCTCTTGGTCATTGCACCTTCTCTTACACACCCAGGTACACTCATTCCACTCACAGACTTGGTCACACACCTGACCACCGAACACCTTGGCACACATTCGTCGCTCGCACACCTCACCAACACACCTCTTCGCGCCCCCTTCTCGGTCACCTCCTCTGTGACAATCATAGGTGTGTTCTCACTCGCACACCCAACCACGTGCCTCACGACCAACTCAAGTGTGCATTCCCCCACACGCTCTACCATTCCAGGTGTGCATCCTTCCATTCCAGGTGTACATCCTCGCTCACCTGTCACAACCAACTCACGCTCCGTGTCTCTCTCACTACTTTCACCTCCACTCTCGGTCGCGCACTCACCCTTACTCTCAACAGCGCACTCTTTCCTCATGCACCTGTCTGTTACACACCTTTCTCGCGCATCCTCTTGCACACACTCTTTCGTTACTTCCTCCGTAACACTTACCACACCGCGCTTCCATGTACCCCCTCGCACACGCGCTACAACCAACTCACTCTCGACAGCGCACTCACTCCTTGGCGTGCACTTTTTCCTCACACACCCCAGAGTCGGACATTCTCGCACACCTCTTTTTTCGCACCCCAGACCTGTCGCACACTTCACCAACGGCCTCTCACGAACACCCGGGTCTAAATGAACCCCCAAGCCGACTGAAGCTTTCCTCACATCATGTACATTTCCGATTATATCGCCACTCACCTTGGCACCTCGTCTCCGCACCTCCTCTGCCACCTGCAACCTCTTTATTTGGTTAGTGAGCATCACCATATGAGTTGAGCACCAACCTTGTACATATTCCATCACCTCCTCCTGGATTTCTCTTTTAGTTTCTGTCCGTCTCTTCTTAATTTCACTCACCCCCTCTAACACCTCCTTTAACTTTTGCTTCACCTCTTTTATTCCCCGGTGCGTCTCCTCAAGTTCGTCCTCCAAGGCTACCGTGACCGTCTCTATGTGCATCCTCACCTGCCGGTCCTTTGTCTCCATTACTTCTGTCACCTCATCCAACCTCATTGTCAGTCCCTCACGTACCATCTGACATTGCCTCTGTGTCGCTATTAAGTCATTTTTAATTTCTTTTTGTGTCGCCTTTAACCCTCCTAGTACCGCAGTGTTCTTTTGAACCTGCTCCACTAACTCCGTCTGTCCCTCTGTCAGCTGTTCCACCTCCTCCGTCAGATCTTCTATTCCCCCTTGTAACTTTGCCGTCCCATTTCTCACCTCTTTCTCCATACGCTTCTCACCTCGCTTTACCTCCTCGCGTAGCCCCGAGACCTCCTCACTCACACCTCGTCGTATCCCCTCTTTCATCTCCTCCATCTGTTTTGTAGATGCCACCCTCATCTGTCCCAATTCATCCCTCTGAGCATTCAGTATACTTTCTAACCCGATTTGCACCTCCTCTATCTGGTTCCCCATTCGTTTGATTTCCCGGGCAGATTGTTCCCCTATTTCCCTCAATTTGTCCTCCATCCTATTTTCTAACCCCATTAACCCATTTTTCACCTCTTTTATCCCGTTGTCTAACCCCTCAAAATTATTGTCTAACTTCTCACCGATACCCCTCGCTTCGTCCCTCATTACCCCCAATTGCTCACTCTGAGCATCCATCCGGTTCCCCATTTGTCCCATTCGCTCACCCTGAGCATTCATTTTTGCTTCTAGCCCCATATTTGCCATTAGTATGGCTGCATTAATCTGCGCCATGAGGTCCCGCACATCAATTCCCGCTATTTGCGCAGCGGGCACGGCTACCCCGCGCTCGTGCGAGCTGCCACTTTGTGCGTCTGATACCACGTGCGCGAGAGCGCCATTTTGTGCATCTGATACTCCCTCAACCGCCTCCTCATTGCTCCCCTCCATTTGATCCTGGGTTACTCCTAACCCCTCCTCTAGCTCACCCACCGGCATCCGATCGCCTTGACCAGCCAGGGCGCAATTTCAAAATTCGGGTTTTCCTTTACAACAACACAAATTTCCAGCACTTTGTAATTTTGAGCGCGTTAAGCGTGCTTCGGGCCTCGTATCCCACTCCTCGACACCAATTGTTGCGGGTCGCGGACAAGATGTTATTTTGACCGAGCGGTGGTGTATTACCGCGACCAAACAGTTCCCCCGATTCTTCCCCAACTCACCCGATTCACCCCAAACTTTGGCCGTATCGCACCGCAGCTGCCCAATCTGGAAAACTCTAAAACGACCGAATGCAAAGAGGAAAAGGAATAAGACGAGAAGACGGACAGAAGAGTAATTAGATTTATTATTTACACATATAAGTAGGAAGCAAGCAGTTGAAGGAACTGCACTCCAACGCGAGTCGAAAGAATTGACGCGACCAAAGACGGAATTCGTCCGAGTTGCTTTATTGAAACAAAACAGCTCAGGTATTCTGACAAGCCCGTTTATCGGGCAGCAATATATATACACATTTATGTCGGGAAGTTTGCCCGGCAAAAGCTATACCGGGCATGCCCGGGTGTCAAGGGCGAGCCTTGGAAAGGCGAGTCTGGACCTGCCCGGGCGTGTTTGGCTGCGGCCTGGCAAGTCGAGGCTGGGCGTGCCCGGGCGCTCTGGGCGAGCCCTGGAAAGGCGATAGCGGGCATGCCCGGACGCTCTGGGCGAGCCCTGGAAAGGCGATAGCGGGCATGCCCGGACGCTCTGGGCGAGCCCTGGAAAGGCGATAGCGGGCATGCCCGGACGCTCTGGGCGAGCCCTGAAAAGGCGATAGCGGGCATGCCCGGATGCTCTGGGCGAGCCCTGGAAAGGCGAGAGCGGGCATGCCCGGGAAAGACGAGACCGGGCGTGCCCGGGAGGTTCGGGCGTGCCCGGGAACAGTGAGCCCGGGCATGCCTGGGAGAGGCACGTCTGGCCGTGTTCTGGCCGGTGCAAGGCGATTGTGTGCATCCAGCGGTAACCGCTACACACGCCCCTCCAGAATCGACCTGCACCGGCAGGGTCAATTTAAGGGGGGTCCGGATGACCCGGCCGAAGCGACCCCTGGAGGGTCGTGGGGAGGGGTCCGACGTGGTGGTGGGTGGTCGAGCGGGGGGAACTGTGGATGGGGGGCGGCCTCGCCACGGAGGAAGGGCCAACCGTGGTGGCCGGTCGACGTCCATGTGCGCCGGTTTGAGGCGGTCCACAGAAATCCGGTCCGGCCGGCCGCCGAAGTCGACAATGAAAGACTTGTCGCCCCGTCGCAGGACCCGGAAGGGCCCGTCCTACGGCGGCCGGAGTGGCCCCCGGTGCGCTTCATGACGCACAAAGACGTACTCCGCTGTGCGAAGCGCCGGGGGGACGTAAGACTGGGGGCCACCATGGCAGGACGTCGGCACGGGGGCAAATCGTCGGGCGGCCTCCTGGAGGTCCGAGCGCTGGCGAGCGGCGGACCAGGGACTGGTAGCGTCGGGCATGAATTCGCCCGGGACGCGGGGCGGCTGGCCGTAGACGAGCTCGGCGGCGGACGCCTGGAGGCCTTCCTTGGGGGCCGTGCGAAGGCCCAAAAGGACCCACGGCAGTCGGTCGGCCCAACCGTCGTCCTGAAGGCCGGCCATGAGTGCGGCCTTCATGGAGTGGTAAAACCGCTCGCACAACCCGTTGGCTTGGGGGTGGTAGGCCGTGGTGCGGTGCAGCATGACCCCCAATGAACGGGCGACCGCGCCCCAAAGCTCAGACGTGAACTGTGGGCCGCGGTCGGACGAGATGTCCGCTGGTGCGCCGAAGTGCGCGACCCAGGTGGCGATGAACGCCTGCGCCACGTCGGCGGTGGTGGTGGAGGCGAGGGGCATGGCCTCCGGCCACCTGGTGGTCCTGTCCACCATGGTGAGCAGGTGGGTGAACCCCCGCGAGGGGGGCAGGGGACCCACCAGGTCCACGTCGACGTGGTCGAAACGCCGTTCAGGCACGGCGAAAGGTGCCAGCGGGGTCTGGGTGTGGCGGTGGACCTTGACCCGCTGGCAGGCCGTGCAGGCGTTGGCCTAGTCGCGGATGTTTCGTCGAAGGCCGTGCCAGACGAAACGCGCCGACACCAGCTTCTGAGAAGCTTTCCGGCCCGGGTGAGAAAGGCCGTGGATGGAGGCGAAGATGCGGCGCTGCCAGGAAACGGGCACGATGGGGCGAGGCTGGCCCTGGGAGACGTCGCAGAGCAGGACGGTGCCCGCGAAGGGAATGTCGGCCAGGCGGAGGCCCGTGTCCGCCGCACGGAGTGCCTGCACCGAGGCGTCGGTGGTCTGGTCGGCCGCCATGAGCGCGAAGTCCACGCCGAGGTGGACCGCGTTCGCGCTGGCCCGAGAAAGACAGTCGGCCACGCCGTTGTCTTTGCCGGCGACGTGCCGGATGTCCGTGGTGAACTCCGACATGGCGGAGAGGTGGCGCTGCTGGCGGGCCGACCATGGCTCCGTGACCTTAGCCATTGCGTAGACCAACGGCTTGTGGTCGACGAAAGCCATGAACGGGCGGCCCTCCAGGAGGTGTCGGAAATGGCGAACGGCCAGGAATAGCCCGAGCAGCTCGCGGTCGAACGTGCTGTAATTAACTCGTTCGGCCGGAGTTGCCGGCTGAAAAAAGCGAGTGGCTGCCAAACCCCGTCCACCCATTGCTCATGGACGGCGCCCACCGCGTAGTTGGAGGTGTCCATAGTGAGGGCAATGGGCGCGTTGAGCACCGGGTGAGCCAGCAGCGTTGCGTCGGCGAGGGCCCGTTTGGCGCTGGCGAAGGCCGCGTCCATGGCCGCGGACCAAACAATGTCATGCTTGGCCGGCTTGCCCCGGAGGGCCTCGTAAAGGGGCCGCATGAGTTGAGCAGCGCGGGGCACGAATCGGTGATAAAAATTCACCATGCCGAGGAACTCTTGGAGGGCCTTGATGGAACGGGGACGCGGGAACGTGGTGATGGCCTCGACCTTGGTCGGCAGCGGCACGGCCCCGGTCTTGGTGATGCGGTGGCCCAAAAAGTCAACGGTCGTCGCGCCGAAGTGGCATTTGACCAGGTTGACAATTAAGCCGTGCTCGCTGAGGCGACCGAACAGTGTTCGGAGGTGGAGGAGGTGCTCGGCGCGGGACGTGCTGGCGACGAGAATATCGTCCAGATAGACGAAAAGAAACGGCAGGTTGCGCAGCATGCCGTCCATCAAGCGCTGGAATGCCTGGGCCACGTTCTTGAGGCCAAAAGGCATCCGCAAAAATTCGAACAGGCCGAACGGCATGATGACGGCCGTCTTCGGGACGTCGGCCGCCCGGACAGGTACCTGGTGGTAGCCCCGTATCAGGTCAATTTTCGAAAAGATGACCCGTCCCGCCAAACGGGCGGAAAAGTCCTGAATATGCGGGATCGGGTACCTGTCGGGGGTGGTAGCGTCGTTGAGACGGCGGTAGTCACCACACGGGCGCCATCCACCCCCCGGCTTTGGCACGATGTGCAGTGGCGAGGCCCACGCGCTGTCGGAGCGCCGCACGATGCCGAGGTGCTCCAACGCGTCGAACTCGGCCTTCGCCACGGCGAGCTTGACCGGGTCGAGGCGGCGGGCCCTGGCGTAGACCGGCGGGCCCGTAGTGGGTATGTGGTGCTCAATCCCGTGCCGCACCGCGACGGCCGAAAACGTCGGCCGTGTGAGGGCCGGGAATTCCGCGAGCAGGCGAGCGAACTCGTTCGCTGCCGGGAGGGCGCACGCCAGTTCGGTCGGCGCGGAGCTGCTCATCGTGCACACCAGGGAGCTGAAGGTCTCGGCATTGACAAGGCGACGACGTTTGACGTCGACCAGCAGCCCGTGCGCGCAGAGGAAGTCGGCGCCCAGCAAAGCCATGGGGACGCAGGCGGTCACAAAAGTCCATTGAAAACGCTGGCTGCCGAAGCAGAGGGTGACGATGCGTGGGCCGAAAGTGCGTATGGCCGAGCCATTAGCAGCGACCAAAGAGGGGCCACAAACGGCGTCCCGCCTGTCCTGCTCGGAGGCGGGTATGACGCTCAGTTGGGCGCCGGTGTCACACAGGAAACGCCGCCCATACGCTTTGTCCCAAATAAACAGCAAGTTGCCTGAGTGGCCGGCGCTCATGGCTGGGAATGAACGCCGGCCCGGCCGTTTCCCGACCTGCCGAAAGTGCACGGGGGCCGGCACGTCCGAGCCTTGTGTCCGAACCTGGCGTGGTAATAACACCACGCCCGGTCAGGTGGAGGCCCCGGCCGTCGTGTCGGAAGTGGGCGGTGTGGCGTGGCGGCCGCCAGTTGCACCGGCAGTTCGGCCTCCAACCGTGCAGGGCGCTCGGGCGTCGCCTCGGACGGCGGCGGGCTCCAGGTAACCGCGCCGATGTGCTGGCCCGCCGAGGAGATCTTATCGGCTTCCCTGGCGAGGGCGCGGGAGTCCGTGATCAACGTGCCAGCCAGGGCGAGGCGTACCGGGTGAGGCAGCTGGCGAAGGAACAGCTCGCGGAACAGAAAATCCGGAGAGTGCTCACCGAGCAACGAGAGCATATAGTCCATGCGCTCTGACGGGCGTGTGTCGCCGAGCTCGGGCAGAGCGAGCAGGCGCCGTGCGTGTGCTGCCGGTGAGAGGGCGAAAGCGTCGAGGAGGAGTGTCTTCAGCGCGTCGTATTTGTCAGCAGCCGGCGGGTGCTCAAGGAGGCTCAAGGCGCGGGCCGCGGTGGCGGAACCGAGCGCCGCCACAACATGGTGGAAGCGGGTGTCGTCCGCGGTGATGCCTCGCAGGGCGAACTGAGAGTCCGCCTGAGCGAACCAAACAGCCGCGTGAGCCTCCCAGAAGGTAGGCAGTTTAAGCGTCACTGCCGTATCCATGTCGGTAGGTCACCAATGAAGGAACTGCGCTCCAACGCGAGTCGAAAGAATTGACGCGACCAAAGACGGAATTCGTCCGAGTTGCTTTATTGAAACAAAACAGCTCAGGTATTCTGACAAGCCCGTTTATCGGGCAGCAATATATATACACATTTATGTCGGGAAGTTTGCCCGGCAAAAGCTATACCGGGCATGCCCGGGTGTCAAGGGCGAGCCTTGGAAAGGCGAGTCTGGACCTGCCCGGGCGTGTTTGGCTGCGGCCTGGCAAGTCGAGGCTGGGCGTGCCCGGGCGCTCTGGGCGAGCCCTGGAAAGGCGATAGCGGGCATGCCCGGACGCTCTGGGCGAGCCCTGGAAAGGCGATAGCGGGCATGCCCGGACGCTCTGGGCGAGCCCTGAAAAGGCGATAGCGGGCATGCCCGGACGCTCTGGGCGAGCCCTGGAAAGGCGAGAGCGGGCATGCCCGGGAAAGACGAGACCGGGCGTGCCCGGGAGGTTCGGGCGTGCCCGGGAACAGTGAGTCCGGGCATGCCCGGGAGAGGCGCGTCTGGCCGTGTTCTGGCCGGTGCAAGGCGATTGTGTGCATCCAGCGGTAACCGCTACACAGTCACGTTTATTTACAACACATAAGACGCAGGTGACACAGTGCAATCTTTAGCTTATACAGACTTAATTACTTACCCAGGACAGAACAAACGAAGATGACTCACACGGGGAATGATGACAGGAATTGGCTGGAAGGAGAGGAAAGTCCACTGGGTCCGGCAGCACGATCCGCACGTTGGGCAGCCGCCGTTCCTTTGCGGCCCTGCTCCGAACTGCCGTCCAGGTCCCTAAGCGGTTGGCGAGCGTTGTTGCTGCTGCTGCTGTAGACGCTGCCGCTCGCGAGCAAGGTGACGAATAGCAGGCTTGGTGCTTCCTTGAATGATCTCTGCTTGTTGGACCGCACAACTCAGCTCTTTCTTGGACCCTCTCTCTTCTCAGCTCATCTGCCTTGGACCTCCTCTCCTCTCAACGGCTTGGACTCCCTCTCGTCTGCCTGTAAAAGCTCATCTCCTTGGGAAACGCCCTGCCGTGGGTTATATAGGCCCCGCCCCTCAACCTTTGCGAACCTCCCCGATAGCTCTTCCTCCGCCCTCCCTAGCCAAACCCCTGGCTCATGGTTGGTCGAGTGGGGCTGGCTCACTCCTCCCCTCTATGACGAGGTGGAGACACGCCTTTCTTCTCCAACCCTGCCTCGTGGTCAATGGCGGTTATTGGAGGGGAGGTAATTGCCAATCGACGAAAAGGGGGAATGGAGGTTTTGGGAATGGGAATGAAGGGAATCTATCTCTTTCACTGGTGCAATGGAGTATCTCAATTAATGGGAGACACAGCCTTACCCTAAAACACAGAATAAGATATAACTATCGAACAGGGGTATTCTATTATTGGCTGACGTGTATGCTTGTGGACTAATTATGGGACGCCCTTTTGACCTTTACACAGCTCCGGAGGCAGGAGGCGCATACTCAAGCACTATTCATCACCAATTTACCACAATACAACACAATCAAAAAAAATACAGTCCTCATATCCGCAACAATATATATGGTGGAACCCATCTGTGGATCGGTCCCATCGGCCGATGGGTCTGACCCATCTGTGGATGCACGAGAAATGACAATGCAGACCCATCGGCCGATGGGTCTGCGCCATCTGCGGATGTGTTGTTCACCTTGAAGGAATGCGTTGACAGAATGGTGCTCTTCAATCAGGTACACAGTCATTGGAATTACATGTGGTAGGAATTTAACAGAGATGATTTTTAAATGTTTTATTATCTATTTCTACCCATCTATTTATGAACAACACATATTTCAGCGTTTTTATCAGCGTTATTTCAACATTGCTATATAAACAATGGAGAGCTGAGTCTGCCAGTGCCACCAGCGAAGTAGACCAGCGTTTTTAAATGGAGCGACATTATCTTATTTTTATCTTATCGACAAACGGTTATCGACAAACCACATGTCACGGACTGCTTTATAAACATTTATGACATCAATTGCTTATTTTTAGGTTCAAATAAACATACTCATCCACCATTGATGCATACACATTCCTTCAAGGTGAACAACACATCCGCAGATGGCGCAGACCCATCGGCCGATGGGTCTGCATTGTCATTTCTCGTGCATCCACAGATGGGTCAGACCCATCGGCCGATGGGACCGATCCACAGATGGGTTCCAACATATATATATATATATATATATATATATATATATATATATATATATATATATATATATATATATATATATATATATATATATATATATATATATATATATATATATATATATATGTAGGAGCTGTGCTCCCACGTCAATCGGAAGAATGGACGCGACAAAAAGCTGGAATTCGTCCGAGTTTCTTTATTGTCACAAAACCACTCGGGTACTCTAAAAAGCCCGTTTATCGGGCAGCAATATATTGTTACAGATCGCGGTTAGATGTTGTAGACCGAGCGGTTGGTGACCGCGACCTAACAAACTTACCCGATTCCACCCGAACTTTGGCCGTATCGCACCGTAGCTGCCCAATCTGGAAAAGACTAAAACGACCGAATGCAAAGAGGAAAAGGAATAAAACGAGAAGACGGACAGAAGCGTGACTGGGTTTATTATTATTTACACACAAGCAAAAAGCAAGCAATCAAGTTTTATTTACAACACATAAGACGCAGGTGACACAGTGCAAATTTTAGCTTATCTACAGACTTAATTAACCCAGGACAGAACAAACAAAAGACACTGACTCACGCGGGGAATTGCAGGAATGGCAGGATGTGGATGGCTGGAGGGAGAGGGAGGTCCAAGGGGGTCCCGCAGCACAACCGGCGCGTTTAGCAGCCGCCGTCCAGGCCAGGCCCCACGCTGCTGTTTTGGCTGCTGTTTTGGCTGCTGTTTTGGCTGCTGTTTTGGCTGCTGTTTTGGCTGCTGTTTTCGTCGCGTGCTTTGCCAGGCCTTGTCCCACTCGTCTGGTCCAAACCCTCAACTCTTTCTTGTTTCTCTCACTCCTCACCACAGACTCCTCACCGCAACCAACTGACCACCGACTCCTTACCAACGCAACCACTGACCCTCCTCAGGCAACCGACTCAGACCAACTCAGACCAACTCCTTGTGACCAACTCCAGGCCTTTCTGTCTTCTGCTCTCCTCTGTCAAAACGCATCTCCCTCTGGACACGCCCCTGCCTTGGGTTATATAGGCCCCCGCCCCTCAACCTTTTCGAACCTCCCCGATCGCTCTTCCTCCGCCCTCTCTAGCCAAACCCCTGGCTCATGGTTGGTCGAGTGGGGCTGGCTCACTCCTCCCCTCTATGACGAGGTGGAGACACGCCTTTCTTCCCCAACCCTACCTCGTGGCCAATGGTGGTTGAAGAAAACCGCCCAAAATGCGGAAGGCAATTGGAAGGGAGGTTTTGGGAATGGGAATGGAAGTTTTGGGAGTGGGAATGAAGGGAATCTATCTCTTTCACTGGTGCAATGGAGTATTTCTATTAATGGGAGACACAGCCTTATCCTACAACACAGAATAAGATATAACTATCGAACATGGATATTCTATGATTGGCTGACGTGTATGCTTGTGGACTAATTATGGAACGCCCTTTTGATCTTTACACAGCTCCGGAGGCAGGAGGCACAGAATAACAATAACAACAATAATAATAATTCACACCAATTTACCACAATACAACACAATCAAAAAATATATACAGTCCTCATATCCGCAACACTGCACCCTCCTCCTCTTAGGCACGTCCCGGGCCTACAACTTTTACTTTTAGTGTGACACGTAGGTGTAGTTCCCTCTACTTTTAACCTGACCCTGAGTGCGACAGTTTTAAAACATAAATAAATGTGTCCCGCTGCTCCATTGCACCCTGCCTAACAGACTTACGCCCACAGTTAACCGAATTGCGGAATGGTCTTCAAACTATACACTGACGGTGGGAAGCATTATTTACAATGACGCTATTTTTATTTACAAGACTAACCCAGGACCTGTGATTGTTCTTTCTGGGGGGGAGACAGTCTGCTCTGCATCGACGCACCATGAACGCACCCAAAAACGCACCAATACAAGCCCAAGCACCAATCGGTGCAGTCACCATTGTTCATCAATGTTCAACAATAAAATAAATTCAACAACCCCTAACCCTGCAGGTGATCTCTTGCTCTTCGGCTCCCTCTGCTGGTGATTATTATTTGTCTTCCAGATGTTGTCATTTTCATTTTGCTTTGCTTACTGGCGGCCTATTTGTATTAAAACTTGCACCCAATGTGTCCTTTTTATTTATTTTATTTATGGCCCACAGGGCCGACTAGTGTGGTTCACCTGTGGGGCATCGGTGCCCTGTGGCCAAGGTCCGCCAGCAAGATTTCAGGCCCTCATGGCCGGTTCCAGCAGAGGGGCCATGCCCCAACCCATGGGGTCCATAAGTGGTGCTCGGCCACAGGCATGTGGTCCATAATGTGGTGCATCGATGCAGACAGCTGGTTCTGGGAATTTCGGGCGCACAATGGCCGACCCACGCACGCTCCCCTCGGCACCCAATGGCGCACAGGTCATGTGGGAGACAAAAGGGGAAAGACAATTGAGCGAGGGGTAAGGTCACAAGGGTACACATCAATAAGGCAATGCAAGGCGAAATGCGTACGGAGGGCGAAGTGAGAAAGCTCGTCCCTACCGTACGACACCCCCCTGTCACCTACCCTACCCTTGCCCTTACCCCATATGTACAAAAATCTACACATTTACAAATTCGTCACTACTGTCACGTCTTCCCCATATTTCCCCTATACCAAATTCGTCTCCACAATCCCTCTACTTCAAAATTTGCCATCACCAAATTCATCATCAATCCTCATAAGGAGGCAGAGATGGAACATCAAAGCACAATGTCACACCCACGTCATGATGCGTCTCACAATCCAAACATTTGGACAGTAAAAAATAAGTAAACATGGCATGGTGCGGAGTACCTGTCACCTCAGGTGAGTGGATGCAGATGGTGCGAGGAGACTTCATCCTAACTACTTTCTAACTGACATTAACACACTTTACACTACCCGGGGTCTCTCCCTGCCAATCCATTGGCCAACTTACACTATGGGTTCTAAAAACCAATTCCCATTGACCAAACTGTGGTGCTTCTCAATTTGGGGTCTCACTCCCCCGATTCCTCTCCCGGTGCCTCGCACAATTTCTGGGCTGCGACGTGTAGCTCTCCCTGCAGGTCTACCCACCTGCACACCTCCCCCACTGTAGTTGCCACCCGAGCTTACCTAGCTCCTCACCCTAACCTAACTAACTGGGGCAGGCCCTCTCCTGGCTCTGTCACCCCACTCGGTGCCCTCTGGCACTGGGCTACCCGGGTCCGTCCTCCGGATCCTCGGGCCCCATCCACAACAACTACTACCGGCTCCCAGAGCCCACCTGCGGCCTCACCTGGCCGACATCCTCACAGTGGTGGAGTGCCCAACCAACTACACACACTAACAGGCTACACGCCCAGCCATTTCCACAACACTAATGCACCCATCCAAAGACCATTCTTTCACCTCGCACCACAGATGCCAATATCCAACCACAATTTACCTGTACCCTCTACCTAACACTTACACTACCCGCCCCGGGTATCCGTGATGGGGGTCCACTCTTCCCCCATTCACACCTTCGCACCATCCACTCCACTCCACAATTTCCACCATACTCACTCCACGACCATCCATTCCAATACTCCATACCATTTATTCCATACAACCATTTATTCCACACACCTGTCCTCCATTCACCTGTCGTTGCACACCTGTGCAATCACACCTGGTGCCACCTGCACCCTCCTCCTCTTCCTGGACCATTTGGTCAACACAACACGCAATCACCACTACTCCCTCAAACACTGCTCCACACACCTGTTCAGTTGCACACCTGTGCAATCACACCTGTTCAATTCTCACCTGTTCAATCCTCACACACACGGCATCATCTCTGCTAACTACTCCCCTCTGAAACTTGCGCTTCCCAGTCGTCCCTTTAAACTATTGCGCTCCCTCGTCATTATAATCCACACTAATCTACCTGCGTCCCCACTACAGGTATCAGTCACTAACTAACCTTAACGTTACCTAATGTCATCTTCGCTAGATCCCTATCAATATCCTAACCCACCCGGGCTAGTTTTCACTGCCATACACCCCATAAGCTATTGCGCATTTGCCCCCCCCCCCCCCCCCCCCGTGAGGGATGACAGAGTTGCCATCCCACCACATCGGGGCATCTCTCACTACCAATTTTGCTCGTCCAAATTCCAACCAATTCAAAAATTTTCCATTTGCTGCCAATTCTACCCACTATTATAAATTTCGTATCAAATCACTACCATCGTCGTCCGTCTACTTATTACATCCTCTCGGTGCGCCAATTCACGTCTACAGCCCGGCTTCGTACAGCCGAGCAATGAACGCGGCTTCTTTTGTGCCGGCGGCTGGATGCGTCCCGCATTCGGGGCAGGGGCGGGGGCTTACCCGGGCCGAGATCCCACGCACCACCTCGGCGTGGAGCCATCCAATGTCCCGATCTCGACCTGCCGGCACGTCTCAATAGAAAGTGGTCGCCATGACGACCCGTCCTATCGGGCTGCCCGCTCCGCCTAGTGGAGCCCGGACGCGGCCGTTCCACGCGAGGCCCAGCGTGGATCGCGCACGGCGGTCCTTTCGAATCCGCCGTGGCTCGGATCCCCGCTGGTTCTCGCGGCACGCGAAGCCCGGCACGCACCGAGGGCCCGATTCGGCTATAAGTCGCTCTAACCGCTACTCCGTTTACCGTCGATGCCTTACCTGGATGCTTATACCCCGCAGCCCGTTCCTTGCTCACACATGCAGCCGTCTCCATGCTCCTCGTACCTTTCCTTACACACCTCGGTACACTCATTCCACTCCCAGCCTTGGTCACACACCTGACCACCGAACACTTTGGCACACATTCGTTGGTCGCACACCTCACCAACACACCTCTTCGCGCCCCCTCCTCGGTCACTTCCTCTGTGACAATCACAGGTGTGCTCTCATTCGCACACCCAACCACGTGCCTCACTACCAACTCAAATGTGCCTTCCCACACACGCTCTACCATTCCAGGTGTGCATCCTTCCATTCCAGGTGTACATCCTCGCTCACCTGTCATAACCAACTCACGCTCCGTTTCACTCTCACTACTCTCACCTCCACTCTCGGTCGCGCACTCACCCTTACTCTCGACAGCACACTCTTTCCTCATGCACCCGTCCGTTACACACCTTTCTCGCGCACACTTTTTCGTTACTTCCTCCGTAACACTCACCACACCGTGCTTCCCTGTGCTCCCTCGCACACGCGCTTCGACCAACTCGCTCCTGACGGCACACTCACTCCTCGGCGTGCACTTTTTCCTCACACACCCCATGGTCGGACATTCTCGCACACCTCTTTTTTCGCACACCTGACCTGTCGCACACTTCACCAACGGCCTCTCATGAACACCCGGATCCAAACCAATCCCCAAGCCGACTGAAGCTTTCCTCACATCATATACATTGCCACTCACCTCCGTACATCGTCTCCGCACCTCCTTTGCCACCTGCAAACTCTTTATTCGGTTAGTGAGCATCACATCATGAGTTGAGCACCAACCTTGCACATATTCCATCACCTCCTCCTGGATTTCTCTTTTAGTTTCTGTTCGTCCCTTCTTAATTTCACTCACCTCTTCTTCCACTTCCTCTAATTTTTGTTTAACCTCTTTTATTTCTCGGTGCGTCTCCTCGAGTTCGTCCTCTAAGGCTACCGTGACCGTCTCTATGTGCATCCTCACCTGCCGGTCCTTCGTCTCCATTATCTCTGTCACCTCGTCCACCCTCATTGTCAGTTCCCCACGTACCATCTGACATTGCCTCTGCGTCACTATTAATTCGTTTTTAATTTCTTTTTGTGTCGCCTTTAACCCTCCTAGTACCGCAGTGTTCTTTTGAACCTGCTCCACTAGTTCTTTTTGTCCCTCCGTCAGCTGTTCCACCTCCTCCGTCAGATCTTCTATTCCCCCTTGTAACCTAGCCGTATTATTCCTCACTTCTTTCTCCATACGCTTCTCACCTCGCTTTACCTCCTCTCGTAGCCCAGAGACCTCCTCACTTACACCTCGTCGTATCTCCTCCATCTGGTTCCCCATCTGTTCGATTTCCCGGGCGGATTGCTCCCCTATTTCCCGCAATTTGTCTTCCATCCTATTTTCTAACCCCATTAACCCATTTTTCACCCCCTCTAACCCATTTTCTAACCCCTCAAATTTAGCTTCTAGCCGTTCCCCCATTTCTCCCATTTTGCCCCCCATTTCGCCCCCCAATCGCTCACTATCAGCCCTCGCTCCGTCCCTCATTACCCCCATTTGGCTTCCCATTACCCCCAATTGCTCACTCTGAGCATCCATCCGGTTCCCCATTACCCCCATTTGGCCCCCTATCCTGTTTTCCATCCCTTTGAAATTATCGTCTGTTTTTACCATAAAGGCCATCATCTGTTTCATAAACAGGTTCAAATCCATTGGCATCTCGGTTTCGACTACCGCGACCATGGGCGTGGCTAAATTTGGTGCCGCTGTAACCACGTGCGCGAGAGCGCCATTTTGTGCACCTGATACTCCCTCAACCGCCTCCTCATTGCTCCCCTCCATCTGATCCTGGGTTACTCCTAACCCCTCTATCTCTCCCACCGGCATCCCGTCACCTTGACCAGCCATGGCGCAATTTCAAAGTTCGGGTTTTTGTAAAACAACACAAATTTCCAGCACTTTATAATTTTGAGCGCGTTAAGCGCGCTTCGGGTCCGATCTCACTCCCAGACACCAATTGTTACAGATCGCGGTTAGATGTTGTAGACCGAGCGGTTGGTGACCGCGACCTAACAAACTTACCCGATTCCACCCGAACTTTGGCCGTATCGCACCGTAGCTGCCCAATCTGGAAAAGACTAAAACGACCGAATGCAAAGAGGAAAAGGAATAAAACGAGAAGACGGACAGAAGCGTGACTGGGTTTATTATTATTTACACACAAGCAAAAAGCAAGCAATCAAGTTTTATTTACAACACATAAGACGCAGGTGACACAGTGCAAATTTTAGCTTATCTACAGACTTAATTAACCCAGGACAGAACAAACAAAAGACACTGACTCACGCAGGGAATTGCAGGAATGGCAGGATGTGGATGGCTGGAGGGAGAGGGAGGTCCAAGGGGGTCCCGCAGCACAACCGGCGCATTTAGCAGCCGCCGTCCAGGCCAGGCCCCACGCTGCTGTTTTGGCTGCTGTTTTGGCTGCTGTTTTGGCTGCTGTTTTGGCTGCTGTTTTGGCTGCTGTTTTCGTCGCGTGCTTTGCCAGGCCTTGTCCCACTCGTCTGGTCCAAACCCTCAACTCTTTCTTGTTTCTCTCACTCCGCACCACCGACTCCTCACCGCAACCAACTGACCACTGACTCCTTACCAACGCAACCACTGACCCTCCTCAGGCAACCGACTCAGACCAACTCAGACCAACTCCTTGTGACCAACTCCAGGCCTTTCTGTCTTCTGCTCTCCTCTGTCAAAACGCATCTCCCTCTGGACACGCCCCTGCCTTGGGTTATATAGGCCCCCGCCCCTCAACCTTTTCGAACCTCCCCGATCGCTCTTCCTCCGCCCTCTCTAGCCAAACCCCTGGTTCATGGTTGGTCGAGTGGGGCTGGCTCACTCCTCCCCTCTATGACGAGGTGGAGACACGCCTTTCTTCCCCAACCCTACCTCGTGGCCAATGGTGGTTGAAGAAAACCGCCCAAAATGCGGAAGGCAATTGGAAGGGAGGTTTTGCGAATGGGAATGGAAGTTTTGGGAGTGGGAATGAAGGGAATCTATCTCTTTCACTGGTGCAATGGAGTATTTCTATTAATGGGAGACACAGCCTTATCCTACAACACAGAATAAGATATAACTATCGAACATGGATATTCTATGATTGGCTGACGTGTATGCTTGTGGACTAATTATGGAACGCCCTTTTGATCTTTACACAGCTCCGGAGGCAGGAGGCACAGAATAACAATAACAACAATAATAATAATTCACACCAATTTACCACAATACAACACAATCAAAAAATATATACAGTCCTCATATCCGCAACAATATATACACACATTATCCCGGAGCGTTTGCCCGGGAAAGGCGAGAGGGAGCGTGGCCGGGCGTCCTGGCCGCGGCCTGGCAAGTCGAGGGCGGGCATGCCCGGGCGTGCCCGGGCATGCCCAGGCGTCCCGGCCGAGGCCTGGCAAGTTGAGCGCGGGCCTGCCCGGGCGTCCTGGACAAGCCCGGCATGGTGATCGCTCTGCGTCTTTGGTAGGTGCAAGGCGATTGTGTAAACCCAGCAGTAGCTGCTACACACGTCCCCCCAGAATCGACTTGCACCGGCAGGGTCAATTTGAGGGGGGTCCTAATGACCCGGCCGAAGCGACCCCTGGCGGGTCGTGGGGGGGGGTCCGGTGTGGGGGTGGGCGGTCGAGTGGGGGGCACCGTGGACGGGGGGCGGCCTTGGGGCCAACCGGGCCGGTTGGTCGATGTCCACGTGCGCCGGCTTGAGGCGGTCCACCGCAATCCGGTCCGACCTGCCGCCGATGTCGATGACGGACGACTTGTCGTCCCATCGCAGGACCCGGAAGGGCCCGTCGTACGGCGGCCGGAGTGGCCCCCGATGTGCGTCATGATGCACAAAAACGTACTCCGCTGTGCGAAGCGCTGGGGGGACGTAGGACTGGGGGTCACCGTGGTGGGATGTTGGCACGGGGGCAAACCGTCAGGCGGCCTCCTGGAGGTCCGAGCACTGGTGAGCTGCGGACCAGGGACTGGTAGCATCGGGCACGAATTCCCCCGGGACGCGTAGTGCCTGGCCGTAGACAAGCTCGGCGGTGGATGCCCGGAGGTCCTCCTTGGGGGCCGTGCGGAGGCCCAAAAGGACCCACGGCAGCCAGTCGGCCCAACCGCCATCTTGAAGGCCGGTCATGAGCGCGGCCTTCATGGAGCGGTGGAATCGCTCGCACAACCCGTTGGCTTGGGGGTGGTAGGCCGTAGTATGGTGGAGCTTGACCCCCAGGTTGCGGGCGACCGTGCCCCACAGCTCGGAGGTGAACTGCGGTCCGCGGTCCGACGAGATGTCCGTCGGTGCGCCGAAGCGGGCGACCCAGGTGGCGATGAAAGCCTGCGCCACGTCGGCGGTGGTAGTGGAGACGAGGGGAACGGCCTCCGGCCACCTGGTGGTCCTGTCCACCATGGTGAGCAGGTGTGTGAACCCCCGTGATGGGGGGAGGGGGCCCACCAGATCCACGTTGACGTGGTCGAAACGTCGTTCGGGCACGGTGAAAGGTGCCAGCGGGGCCTGGGTGTGTCGGTGGACCTTGGCCTGTTGGCAGGCTGTGCAGGTGCTGGTCCAATCGCGGACGTCCCGTCGAAGGCCATGCCAGACGAATCGCGCTGACACCAGCTTCTGGGAAGCTTTCCGGCCCGGGTGGGAAAGGCCGTGGAGGGAGGCGAAGATGCGGCGTTGCCAGGTAATGGGCACGATGGGGCGAGGCTGGCCTTGGGAGACGTCGCAGAGCAGGACAGTGTCCGCGAAGGGGATGTCGGCCAGGCGGAGACCCGTGTCCGCCGCCCGGAGGGCTTGCACCATGGTGTCGGTGGTTTGGTCCGCCGCCATAAGCGCAAAGTCCACGCCGAGGTGGACCGCGTTCGCGCTGGCCCGAGAAAGACAGTCGGCCACGGCATTGTTTTTGCCGGCGACGTGCCGGATGTCCGTGGTAAACTCCGACACGGCGGAGAGGTGGCGCTGTTGGCGGGCCGACCACGGCTCCGTGACCTTGCCCATTGCGTAAACCAACGGCTTGTGGTCGACGAACGCCGTGAAGTGTCGGCCCTCCAGGAGGTGGCGGAAATGGCGAATGGCCAGGTGTAGACCGAGGAGCTCATCGTCAAACGTGCTGTATTTGAGCTCGTTCGGCCGGAGCTGCCGGCTGAAAAAAGCGAGTGGCTGCCAAACCCCGTTCACCCATTGCTCATGTACGGCGCCCACCGCGTAGTCGGAGGCATCCGTGGTGAGGGCGATGGGAGCGTTGAGCACCGGGTGAGCGAGCAGTGTTGCGTCGGCGAGGGCCCGCTTTGAGCTTTGGAAGGCCGCGTCCATTGCTGCGGACCAGACGATGTCGTGCTTGGCCGGCTTGCCCCGGAGGGCTTCGTAGAGGGGCCGCATGAGTTGAGCAGCGCGGGGCACGAAGCGGTGATAGAAATTCACCATTCCCAGGAATTCCTGCAGGGCCTTTATGGAGCGGACACGTGGAAACGTGGTGATGGCCTCGACCTTGGTTGGCAGCGGCACGGCCCCGTTCTTGGTGATGTGGTGGCCCAAAAAATCAACGGCCGTCGTGGAGGAAGTGGCATTTGGCCGGATTGACGATGAGGCTGTGCTCGCTGAGGCGCCCGAACAGTGTTCGGAGGTGGAGGAGGTGCTCGGCCCCGGACGTGCTGGCGACGAGGATGTCGTCCAGGTAAACGAAGAGGAATGGCAGGTCACGCAGCACGCCGTCCATCAATCGCTGTAATGCCTGAGCCGCGTTCTTGAGGCCAAACGGCATCCATAGGAATTTGAAAAAGCCGAACGGCATGATGACGGCCGTTTTAGGGACGTCGGCCGCCCTGACAGGTACCTGGTGATATCCCCGTATGAGATCGATTTTTGAAAAAATGACCCGTCCTGCCAGATGGGCGGAGAAGTCTTGGATGTGCGGGATCGGATACCTGTCGGGAGTGGTAGCGTCGTTAAGGTGGCGGTCGTCGCCACATGAGCGCCAGCCGCCCCCTGGCTTTGGGACGATGTGTAGTGGCGAAGCCCACGTGCTATCGGAGCGCCGCACGATGCCGAGGTGTTCCAAAGCGTCGAACTCGGCTTTGGCTACGGCGAGCTTGGCTGGGTCGAGGCGGCGGGCTCTGGCGTAGACCGGCGGGCCTGTGGTTGGTATGTGGTGCTCGATCCCATGTCGTACTGCGACGGCCGAAAACGTCGGCCGCGTGAGGGCTGGGAAATCCGTGAGCAGGCGAGCAAACTCGTTCGCCGCAGGGAGGGCGCATGCCAGCTCGGTCAGAGCGGAGCTGCTCAATGTGCATACCAGGGAGCTGAAGGTCTCGGCGTTGATGAGGCGACACCGTTGGACGTCCACCAGCAGTCCGTGTGCGCAGAGGAAGTCGGCGCCTAGCAGAGCCATGGGCACGTTTGCAGTTACAAACGTCCAAGTAAAGCGTTGGCCGCCGAAGCAGAGGGTGACGTTGCGCGGGCCAAAGGTGCGGATGGCCGATGCGTTGGCCACAACCAAGGAGGGGCCGCAAACCGCGAACTGCCTGTCCTGATCAGAGGTGGGTATGACACTCAGTTGGGCGCCGGTGTCGCACAGGAAGCGCCGTCCGGACGCTTTGTCCGTGATGAAAAGTAAGTTGCCTGTGTGGCCGGCGCTCATGGCTGGTAATGAATGCCGGCCCGGCCGTTTCCCGGCCTGCCGAAGGTGCACGGGGGTCGGCATGTCCGGACCTTCTGTCCGAACCTGGCATGATAGTCACACCACGCTTGGTCAGGTGGAGGCCCCGGTCGTCGTGCTGGAGGTGTTCGGCTCGGCGTAGCGGCTGCCAATTGCATCGGCAGTTCGGTCTTCGATCGTGCCGGGTGCTCGGGCGCCAAGGGCGTTGCGTCGGACGGCGGTGGGCCCCAGGTCGCTGCTGCAATGCGTTGGCCTGCCGCGGAGATCTTGTCGGCTTCCCTGGCGAGGGCGCGGGGATCCGTGATCGTCGTGCTCGCCAGGGCGAGGCGTACCGGGCTAGGCAGCTGACGGAGGAACAGCTCCCGGAACAGGAATGCCGGAGAGTGCTCGCCGAGCAGCGAAAGCATGTAGTCCATTCGCTCGGACGGGCGCGTGTCGCCGAGCTCGGGCAGGTCGAGCAGGCGCCGTGCGCGTTCTGCCGATGGGAGGGCGAAAGCGTCGAGGAGGAGCTTTTTAATCGCACCGTATTTGTCAGCGGCTGGCGGGCTCTCGAGGAGGCTCAGGGCGCGGGCCGCGGTGGCTGAACCGAGTGCTGCTACCACATGGTGGAAGCGGGTGTCGTCGGCCGTGATGCCTCGCAGGGCGAACAGGGAGTCCGCCTGGGTGAACCAAACCGCCGCGTGAGCCTCCCAGAAGGTAGGCAGTTTAAGGGCAACTGCTGTGTCCATGTCGGTAGGTCACCAATGTAGGAGCTGTGCTCCCACGTCAATCGGAAGAATGGACGCGACAACAAGCTGGAATTCGTCCGAGTTTCTTTATTGTCACAAAACCACTCGGGTACTCTAAAAAGCCCGTTTATCGGGCAGCAGTATATATACACACATTATCCCGGAGCGTTTGCCCGGGAAAGGCGAGAGGGGGCGTGGCCAGGCGTCCTGGCCGCAGCCTGGCAAGTCGAGAGCGGGCGTGGCCGGGCGTGCCTGGGCATGCCCGGGCCTCCCGGCCGAGGCCTGGCAAGTTGAGCGCGGGCCTGCCCGGGCGTCCTGGACGAGCCCGGCATGGTGATCCCTCCGCGTCCTTGGTAGGTGCAAGGCGATTGTGTAAACCCAGCGGTAGCCGCTACATATATATATTGTTGCGGATATGGGATTTGCATCCATCCAGATCTGCTTGTAAATATTCCCCTATTTCCTCAATACTTCCCAACTATCCCCAATCCCCCATTCCCTAGTCCCATTTTCTGTAAACAACACTCTGTAGACCCGACCTCCCCCTATTTCCCCCATTAAATGTCGTGCCCAGGTTCACCGCATCTCATGTAAGACAACTATAGGACATCTTGCTAGTTATTCTTAGTCTATGTCAGTTAAGGACTCGTTTCCATTAATTCTGACCCTTCGTTGCACCAGAATGTGATTGTATGGCACCGTTAGGAAGTTTAGGACCTCCCGATACCTCCCCGCAGCTCTTCCTCATGGTTCAGCAACAACAACAACAACAACAACAACAGCAACGGCAGCTGCGGGCACGGGAAGTGCGCGTCCTCACTCCGGCTTGGTTGGTAGGGGGTGTTGGGAGGGCACCAGGCCTTCCCAACGAGCCGCCATCGAACATGTGCTCGACGGGGTTACCAAAAAGGGGCTCCCTGTCAGCTCCTCGTCAAGGGCGGAGCCCGGTAACCCCCGCACCCAATGGAAGCGGCGGACCGGGCCCAGTGGGGCGGAGCCAACCAGCCGAGGGCGTGTGACTCCCCGCTGAGCATGCGCAGGGAGAGGGAGTGGTGACGGCAGATGCGCGCAGAGCTGAAGGAAAAAGGACGCACCCTCCGAGCGCCGAGAGACCTATGCCATTAAGAAAGACCTCCCAAAGACTGAGCTGTATCCTGTCCCCGGGCCAAGGTGCACCTTGTGCCATCGGTCTACCTGCCATCAATCCCTGTGTGAGTCAGCCTTGTCCGTTTGTCCATGGTCTGTCTGGGCCTAAGTAAGCCAGTTAGATAAGCTAATCTTTGCACTGTGTCACCTGCTGTAAATAACCTTGACTGCTCCTTTTCGTTTGTGTGGTATAAATAATAAAACCTGTTCCTCTTCTGTCCGTCTTCGTCCTCTTCTTCCTCTTTCCATTCGATCACTTTAGAGTTTTCCCCAATTGAATATCTGTGACGCGATTTGGCCAACGTTCAGGGTAATCGGGTTAACTGTACGAACACGGCGGCCATTCCGCTCGGTCAAGCAACATCTTTAGCCGTGTCCGTAACATTTGGTGTCGCGGAGTGAGATTGGACCCGAAGCGCGCTTCACGCGCTCGAAATTATTAACTGTGAAATTTGTTTTGTTTTAAAAT
This sequence comes from Myxine glutinosa, assembly GCF_964187855.1. Lineage (NCBI taxonomy): Eukaryota > Metazoa > Chordata > Myxini > Myxiniformes > Myxinidae > Myxine > Myxine glutinosa. Next base: position 54,469,045 of record NC_136261.1, read on the forward strand.
AAAAACCCGAATTTTGAAATCGTGCCATGGCTGGTCAAGGCGATCGGATGCCGGTGGGTGAGCTAGAGGAGGGGTTAGGAGTAACCCAGGATCAAATGGAGGGGAGCAATGAGGAGGCGTTTGAGGGGGTATCAGACGCACAAAATGGCGGCCTCGCGCACGAGGCTTCAGACGCACAAAATGGCGCTCTCGCGCACGTGGTTGAGGGAGCAGCTGCGGCCGCACCCTTTGTACTACCAACGGTGGCCCAAATGCAAGACTTCATGGCGCAATTCGCCGAGATGCTGAGAATAAACGGGGAGAAATGGAGTAGTAGAATGGAAGCCAAATTGGAACAATGGGGAAACCAAATTGAAGCAACAACGAACGGAATGAGGGCCGATAGGGAGGAAAGGGAGCAGAGGGACAGAGACCGCAAGTTGGGCGAAAGGGTCCCAGGGGTGCACGAGGAGGTAACGCGGGTCGAGAAGCGCTGGTTGAGCGAAGTGGAGGAAAGCACGGGTAACCGGACCGGGGTAGAAATTGCGACACGGGGTTTGGAAAAGCCGGCGACCGATGAGGTAGAGGGAATTTTATTAAAGCCAACGGTCGTCGAGGTGAGTAAAGAAAAAGTGGAAGTGGGCATTGAAATTGAAGAGACCGGGGACTTAGAAAACCACTCGCGGCGGGAGGAAAAGATGGAATATGTGCAAAGTCCCTGCTCACATCACGATGCTGTGCTTAACCCGAATGGAAGTTTGCAGGTGCGCGTGGAGAAAAGGATCCCCCAGGTAAGTCGTGCTGTATATTGTGCGGGTAGATTTTGTAAGAGGATGTTTAGCGACAAAAGAATTTTCACGCGCTTGGGATCGAGGAAGCATCCGGGCGTTGGTGAAGGGTCCCGTGTGAGTGGAAATGGCACGCGTGGGAGGAAAAAGTGTGCGTCGGCGAGTGGGTGTGTTATAAAGTGTGGGAGTGAAACCGAGTGCGAGCGAGAATGCACGTCGGGGTGTACGGAGTGTGACACGAGGAGTGAGTTGGTGGTGGAGCGGGTGCGAGAATGCAAGCTTGGAATGGTCGAGGGTGTGCGAGGAAGCACACCTGAGTTAGTGGTAGCGCGGGTGTGGGAGAGCCCATGTGAGCACGTTAGTGGGTGGCTGCAAGAGTGCACGCCCATGGTGAGTGTTACGGAGGACGTAACAGAGGAGAGGTGTGGACCGAAGTGTGCGCAAGAGTGTGCGCGAGAGGTGTGGTGTGTAACAGGGAGAGCGTTGGTGGAATGTACGAACGGCGTTGGAACGCCGGGTTTTGTGAGGGTGAAAGGGGTAGCGTATGCGTGTGAGCATGCAAGTGAAGCATCGACGGTAACCGGGTTAGTGGTTAGGGCGACGGGTAGCCGATGCTAGCCCTCGGGGCGCAGTGTGCTTTGTTGGGTGCGAGGCCCGGCGCGGATCGATGCTGCGTCGCTTCTCTTCGAAGCGTCGTTGCCGATTCGGGCTTGGCCCCGCCCTGCACGGTCGAGTCCGGGCCTTGGCGGGCGAGGCGACCGGTACGGTTCAAGGGCGAGTGGGAGGAAGCGGAACGGTGCCCCCTCGCGGGGACGGGGTTCCGACCGGGGGAGATTGAGCCATCGGGCCTGGGACCGCAAGGTGCCGAGCCGAGATGGTGCGTGGAACCTCGGCCCGACCAAACCACCTCCCTTGAACCGAAAGCCGGACGGATTCAACCTGCAGGCGACCAAACCACCCGAATTCATTGCTCGGCTTTACGAAGCCGAGTTTAATGATGTCATGACGCACCGAGGCTAGGACATAGTGGACGGTGATGATGATAATAGTGATAGTGGTTTTGATACGAAATTTAGAAAGTGAATAGAATTGGCAGTAAATAGAAAATTTTTGATTGGTTGGATTTGGACGAGCAAAATTTATAGTGGGACCTCCCCGATGTGGTGGGATGGCAACTCTGTCATCCCTCACAGAAGGGGGGCAAAGGAGCACCAGCTTATGGGGTTGATGGCAGTGAAAACTAGCCCGGGTGGGTTAGGATATTGTGTGTAGGGACCTAGAAAATGACATTAGGTAACGTTAAGGTTAGTTAGTGACAAGGATACCTGTAGTGGGGACGCAGGTAGATTAGTGTGGATTATAATGACGAGGGAGCGCAATAGTTTAAAGGGGCGACTGGGAAGCGAAAGTTTCAGAGGGGAGTAGTTAGTTGAGATGATGCCGTGTGAGTGTTGGAGGTGTATAGAAGTGTATTGTGAACAGGTGTGATTGACCAGGTGTGATTGCACAGGTGTGCAACTGGACAGGTGTGTGGAGCAGTGTTTGAGTGATGGTGATGGTGATGTGTGTTGTGTGGACCAAATGGTCCAGGAAGAGAAGGAGGGTGCAGGTGGCACCAGGGGTGATTGCACAGGTGTGCAACAACAGGTGTATGTGGCTATGTGGAATAAATGGTAGTGTGGAATATCTGGAGTATTGGAATGGATGGTCGTGGAGTGAGTATGGTGGAAATTGTGGAGTGGAGTGGATGGTGCGAAGGTGTGAATGGGGGAAGGATGGACCCCCATCACGGATACCCGGGGCGGGTAGTGTAAGTGTTAGGTAGAGGGGATAGGTAAATTGTGGTTGGATATTGGCATCTGTGGTGCGGGTGAGAGAATGGTATTTGGATGGGTGCATTAGTGTTGTGGAAATGGCTGGGCGTGTAGCCTGTTAGTGTGTGTAGTTGGTTTGGGCACTCCACCACTGTGAGGATGTCGGCCAGGTGAGGCCGCAGGTGGGCTCTGGGAGCCGGTAGTAGTTGTTGTGGATGGGGCCCGAGGATCCGGAGGACGGACCCGGGTAGCCCAGTGCCAGAGGGCACCGAGTGGGGTGACAGAGCCAGGAGGGGCCTTCCCCAGTTAGTTAGGTTAGGGTGAGGAGCTAGGTAAGCTCGGGTGGCAACTGCAGTGGTGGAGGTGTGCAGGTGGGTAGACTTGCTGGGAGAGCTACACGTCACAGCCCAGAAATTGTGCAAGGGCACCGGGAGATGAATCGGGGGAGTGAGACCCCAAATTGAGAAGCACCACAGTTGGTCAATGGGAATTGGTTTTTAGAACCCATAGTGTAAGTTGGCCAATGGATTGGCAGGGAAAGACCCCGGGTAGTGTAAAGTGTGTTAATGTCAGTTATAGGGTAGTTAGGATTGGAGTCTCCTCGCACCATCTGCATCCACTCACCTGAGGTGACAGGTACTCCACACCATGCCAGGTTGTTTTATTATTTTTGATGCAAATGTTTGGATTGTGAGACGCATCATGACGTGGGTGTGACATTGTGCTTTGTTGTTCCATCTCTCCCTCCTCATGAGGATTGATGATGAATTGGTGATAGCAAATTTTGGTTAGAGGGATTGTGGTAACGAATTTGGTATAGGAGAAAAATGGGGAAGACGTGACAGTAGTGACGAATTTGTAAAGATGTAGATTTTTGTAAATATGGGGTAAGGGCAAGGGTAGGGTAGGTGACAAGGGGCGTGACATACGGTAGGGACGAGCTTTTCTCACTTCGCTCTCCGTACGCATTTCACCTTGCATTGCCTTTATGGATGTGTACCCTTGAGACCTTACCCCTCGCTCATCTGTCTTGTTCCCCCTTTTTGTCTCCCACATGAGGACCTGTGCGCCATTGGGTGCCAAGGGGAGTGTGCGTGAGTCCGCCATTGGGCGCCCGAACCTCTCGCAACCACAGCTGTCTGCATCGATGCACCACATTATGGACCACATGTCTGTGGCCGAGCACCACTTATGGACCCCATGGGTTGGGGCATGGCCCCTCTGCTGGAACCGGCCATGAGGGCCCGAGATTCTGCTGGCGGACCTTGGCCACAGGGCACCGATGCCCCACAGGTGAACCACACATAGTCGGCTCCCTGTGGGCCATAAATAAAAGAAAGGGACACGTGGGTGCAAATTTTAATACAAATAGGCCGCCAGTGAGAAAAATGAAAGAATGACAACATCTGGAAGAACAAATAATAATAGCCAGCAGAGGGAGCCGAAGAGCAAGAGATCACCTGCAGGGTTTGGGTTTGTTGGTTTTATTTTATTGATGAACAGTGGTGACTGCACTGATTGGTGCTTGAGAATGTATTGGTGCGTTTTGGGTGTTTTCATGGTGCGTCGATGCAGAGCAGACTTTCTCCCCCCAGAAAGAACAATCGCAGGTCCTGGGTTGGTTTTGTAAATAAAGTAAATAATGCTCCCCACCATCAATGTATAGTTTGAAGACCATTCCGCGATTCGGTTATCCTGTGGGTGTGTTTCTGTTAGGAGAAGGGTGCAACGTCGCAGGGGGACATATTTACTCATTTGTGAATATCTGTAAAACTGTCGCACTCAGGGTTGAGTTAATAGTAGAGGGAACTACATCTGAGTGCCACACTAAAGTAGGTAAAAATTTATCGGGTCGGGACGCCCCGAGGTAGAGAAGGGTGCAATGTTACGGATATGGGATTTGCATCCATCCATATCCGCTTGTAAATATTCCCCTATTTCCTCAATACTTCCCCAACTATCCCCAATCCCCCATTCCCTAGTTCCATTTTCTGTAAACAACACTCTGTAGACCCGACCTCCCCCTATTTCCCCCATTAAATGTCGTGCCCAGGTTCACCGCATCTCATGTAAGACAACTATAGGACATCTTGCTAGTTATTCCTAGTCTATGTCAGTTAAGGACTCGTTTCCATTAATTCTGACCCTTCGTTGCACCAGAATGTGATTGTATGGCACCGTTAGGAAGTTTAGGACCTCCCGATACCTCCCCGCAGCTCTTCCTCACGGTTCAGCAACAACAACCACAACAACAGCAACGGCAGCAGTGGGCACGGGAAGTGCGCGTCCTCACTCCGGCTTGGTTGGTAGGGGGTGTTGGGAGGGGCACCAGGCCTTCCCAACGAGCCGCCATCGAACATGTGCTCGACGGGGTTACCAAAAAGGGGCTCCCTGTCAGCTCCTCGTCAAGGGCGGAGCCCGGTAACCCCCGCACCCAATGGAAGCGGCGGACCGGGCCCAGTGGGGCGGAGCCAACCAGCCGAGGGCGTGTGACTCCCCGCTGAGCATGCGCAGGGAGAGGGAGTGGTGACGGCAGATGCGCGCAGAGCTGAAGGAAAAAGGACGCACCCTCCGAGCGCCGAGAGACCTCTGCCATTAAGAAAGACCTCCCAAAGACTGAGCTGTATCCTGTCCCCGGGCCAAGGTGCACCTTGTGCCATCGGTCTACCTGCCATCAATCCCTGTGTGAGTCAGCCTTGTCCGTTTGTCCGTGGTCTGTCTGGGCCTAAGTAAGCCAGTTAAATAAGCTAATCTTTGCACTGTGTCACCTGCTGTAAATAACCTTGACTGCTCCTTTTCGTTTGTGTGGTATAAATAATAAAACCTGTTCCTCTTCTGTCCGTCTTCGTCCTCTTCTTCCTCTTTCCATTCGATTGCTTTAGAGTTTTCCCCAATTGAATATCTGTGACGCGATTGGCCAACGTTCGGGGTAATCGGGTTAACTGTACGAACACGGCGGCCATTCCGCTCGGTCAAGCAACATCTTTAGCCATGTCCGTAACAATATATATATATATATATATATATATATATATATATATATATATATATATATATATATATATATATATATATATATATATATACATATATATATATCCTGAAATGCAAAAGAAACTTACCACCTTTGAAACCTTTAAATATCAACAATAACACTGCGTGTAGTAAATGTGTGAACTTATTTGTGGACAATAGTGTCCTCACTGTCAGACAAAACGGTCACGGATGGTCACTTGAACCTTCAATGGTCACTTCATAGCACAGCTGTTGAACAGCCGTTTTGACTGTCAGTGATTAGCCAAGGGGTACGGGATGATTTTAATGAGCTGCACGTGATGTCTTGATATTGGCTTTTAAAAGGTCAGTGCAAAATGGGCATTTCAATCAACATGCCACGATTGTCAAGGGATCAACGGCAGCGTGCCCTGGGCATGCTGCAAGGCGGACTGAGCTACCGTGAGGTGGCACGTCGCCTTGGCTGCTCACACCAGACGATATCGGCCCTGGTCGACAGAGACACCCTCCACAACTCTGCAGATGACAGACCTCGATCAGGGAGGCCAAGAGTCACCACTGCAAGGCAGGACAGGCAGATGGTCCGAAGTCACCTGCGGGATCGATTCCGTCCAGCATCCCGCACTGCGGCAGAAACTCCGGGGCATGCAAACCCACGGATCTCCAATGATACTGCACGAAGACGACTGCATGACTATGGTCTGACTGCCAGAAGACCATGCAGAGGCCCCATGATGACGGCTGCCCATCGCCGCAACCGACAGAGATGGTGCCAGCAGCATCAGCGGTGGACCTTGGCGCAGTGGAACGAGGTCGCTTTCAGCGATGAGTCAAGGTTCTGTGTGGACAGTCCTGATGGGCGTGAGCGTGTCTGGAGAAGAACTGGCGAGCGATATGCCGATTGTTGCATGCGTCAAGCCAAGAGGTGGGGTGGCCAAGTGTGATGGTGTGGGCCGCCATGTCAGGCCGGTACAGGACGCCACTGGTGGTTGTGGATGGGAATCTTAACGCCCAGCGGTATGTGGATAACATCCTGCGACCTCATCTGCTGCCATTCCTGCTAGACCACCCAGAACTGAGAAACTTTCAGCATGACAACGCTCGTCCCCATGCTGCTCGCTTTACCACTGCATTTCTCCAAGGCGAGACCATCAACACCATGCAGTGGCCTGCGCTCTCCCCTGACCTGAATCCCATAGAGCACCTGTGGAATGAGCTTGGGAGACGCGTAGTTGGCAGGGCCAGGACACGGCAGCAGAGCTGCTTCAGACATTGAGGACTGAGTGGGACAGAATCAGCAGCAATCCATCCAAAGACTGGTAGGCAGTATACGCCGACGATGCACTGCCTGTATCCAAAACAATGGTGGCCACACACGCTATTGAAAGGGGACTGACATTGCACCCTGTGCTGTTCTGTATTGTAGAACAAACTGATGAGATGGTGTATCTTGGTCAAAAACTTGACATGTCATCAATAAAATGCCAATGTTTCAATTAGCAATTGTTAGTTTGTTTTATTTTGAACTGTTACAATTTTATTACATTTCAAACAAGTGGTAAGTTTCTTTTGCGTTTCAGTATATATATATATATATATATATATATATATATATATATATATATATATATATATATATATATATATATATATATATATATATATATATGTATGTATATATATGTATATATATATATATATATATATATATATATATATATATATATATATATATATATATATATATATATATATATATATATACATATATATATTTTTGCGGATATGAGGATTGCATTTTTTTGATTGTGTTTTATTATATTGGAGATGGTGATGAACATTGTTGGATATGGCCCCTCCTGCCTCCAGAGTTGTATAAAGGTAAAAAGGGCGTCTCGGTAATTAGTCCAAAAGCATACACGTCAGCTAATCATAGAATACCCTTGTTCAGTAGCTTATATCTTATTATGTGTCTTAGAGTAAGGCTGTGTCTCCCATTAACTTAAATACTCCATTGCACCAAGTGAAAAAGATAGATTCCCTTCATTCCCATTCCCAAAAACCTCCATTTCCCCTTTCGTCAATTGCCATTCGCATTGCCAACCAACAATTGCCGCCATTGGCCACGAGGCAGGGTTGGGGAAGAAAGGCGGGTCCCAACCTCGTCATAGAGGGGAGGAGTGAGTCAGCCCCACTCAACCAACCACGAACAAGGGGTTGGACTTGGAGAGGGTGTGGAGAGAAACATCAAGGAGGTTCGTGAAGGTTGAGGGGCGGGGCCTATATAACCCACAGCGGGGCGTTCCCAAAAGGCAGATGAGCTTTTACGGAATGAGCTACGACAAGAGCGGAGTGTGTGGTTTTTTTGTTCAGAGCTGGGTTGGTCGTCAGTGGTGGTCAGTGTTTGCGTAGAGTGGAGGGGATGCGTTGAGTTGTCGGTGGTGAGGAAGAGTTGGACTAAGCAAGAGAGAAAGAGTCCTGGAGTTAGTGAGAGAGGGAGAGAGAACCCGTCACGCCAGACCCCCCACCAGCAGCGTTGGCTTGGCTCCACCAAGCAGCTCCGACCCGCTACCCCGCGCACACGACAGGATCGGTGGCATCGGCGGCCGTCGAGGTCCAGCCCGACGTCCCGTGCGGGATCAAACTCCAGCCAGCTCCGTGCCTTCCTCCAGCCACCCACTTCCTGTCATTCCTGCCTGCAATTTCCATCCATTTGCGTACGTGTGTTTGTTTTGTTCGTGCTGTCCTGGGTAGTAACAATAAGTCTGTATAAGCTAAAGATTTCACTGTGTCACCTGCGTCTCATGTCCCTATAAATAAACGTGACTGCTTTCTTCTTGCTTATATGTGTGTAAATAATAAATCCAGTTACTCTTCTGTACGTCTTCTTCCTCTTTGCATTCGGTCGCTTTAGAGGTTTCCCAATTGAATAGCGGTGGCGTGATCCGGCCAAAGTTTGGGGTAAATCGGGTTTTAGTTAGGGGAATAACTGTTCGGTCGCGGAGCCTCCGCTCGGCAAACATACCATCTTTAACCGCGTACCGTAACAATTGGTGTCAGGGAGTGAGATACGAGGCCCGAAGCGCGCTTAACGCGCTCAAAATTACAAGCAGCTGGAAATTTGTTTTGTGTTGTAAAGCAAAACCCGAATTTTGAAATCGCGCCATGGCTGGTCAAGGCGACGGGATGCCGGTGGGAGAGATAGACGGGGTGGAATCGACCCAGGACCTCGGGGAAATGTATGTGGGGGAAGGAGAGGAGGAGAACATTGGCAATGTGGTTGAAGGGGTATCAGGTGCACAAAATGGCGCGCTCACGCATGTGGTTGAAGGGTCCCAAAATAGTGGCGCCGTGGAGGGCGAGCCCGCGGTGGCGGCTGGGGACGCTGGGCAAATCGGGTTTGACCTCAGATTATTCTTGACCCAACTGATGGCAAAAATGGATGCTCAGGGTGAGCAAAAGGGACAAATGGGGAACCGGATGGAGGCTCAGAGTGAGCAAATGGGGGCAATGAGGGGCGAAATGGGGGGCAAAATGGGCGAAATGGGGGGCAAAATGGGAGAAATGGGGGTACGGCTAGAAGCTAAATTTGAGGGGTTAGACAACGGGATAAAAGAGGTAAAGAATGGGTTAACGGGGGTGGAAAATAGAATGGCTGCCCAGGAGAATCAGTTAGAAGAGGTGAAAATCGGGTTAGAAAGTAAATTGGATGCTCAGAGGGATGAATTGGGACAGATGAGGGTGCCATCTACAAAAGAGATGGAGGAGATGAAAGAGGAGATACGACGAGGTGTAAGTGAGGAGGTCTCGGGGGTACGCGAGGAGGTAAAGCGAGGTGAAAAGCGTATAGAGAAAGAGGTGAGGAATGGAACGGCTAGGTTACAAGGGGGAATAGAAGATCTGACGGAGGAGGTGGAACAGCTGACAGAGGGACAAACGGAGTTAGTGGAGCAGGTTCAAAGGAACACTGCGGTACTAGGAGGGTTAAAGGCGACACAAAAAGAAATAAAAAATGACTTAATAGCGACACAGAGGCAATGTCAGATGGTACGTGAGGGATTGACAATGAGGTTTGACGAGGTGACAGAGGTAATGGAGACGAAGGACCGGCAGGTGAGGACGCACATAGAAACGGTCAAGGTAGCCTTAGAGGACGAACTTGAGGAGACGCACCGGGAAATAAAAGAGGTGAAGCAAAAATTAGAGGAAGTGGAAGAAGAGGTGAGTGAAATTAAGAAGAGACGGACAGAAACTAACAGAGAAATACAGGAGGAGGTGATGGAATATGTACAAGGTCGGTGCTCAACTCATAATGATGTGCTCACTAACCAAATAAAGAGTTTGCAGGTGGCAGAGGAGGTGCGGAGATGAGGTGCCAAGGTGAGTGGCGATATACGTGGAAATGTATATGATGTGAGGAAAGCTTCAGTCGGCTTGGGGGTTGCTATGGATCCGGGTGTTCGTGAGAGGCCGTTGGTGAAGTGTGCGACAGGTCTGGTGTGCGAAAAAAGAGGTGTGCGAGAATGTCCGACAATGGGGTGTGTGCGGAAAAAGTGCGCGCCGAGGAGTGAGTGTGCTGTCGAGAGTGAGTCGGTCGTAGCGCGTGTGCAAGGGAGCACATGGAAGTGCGTAGTGAGGAGTGTTACAAGGGATGTAACGGAAGCATGCACGCCTGTGGTGAGTGTTACGGAGGAAGTAACAAAAGAGGGTGCGCAAGAGGATGCGCGAGAAAGGTGTGTAACGGACGTGTGCATGGGGAAAGTGTGCGCTGTCAAGAGTGAGGGAGAATGCACGCCTGTGGTGAGTGTTACAAAGGATGTAACGGGAGAGTGTGCGCAAGAAAGGTGTGTAACGGACGGGTGCATGAGGAAAGAGTGCGCTGTCGAGAGTAAGGGTGAGTGCGCTGTCAAGAGTGGTGGTGAAAGTAGTGAGAGTGACACGGAGCGTGAGTTGGTTGTGACAGGTGAGCGAGGATGTACACCTGGAATGGAAGGATGCACACCTGGAATGGTAGAGCATGTGTGGGAATGCACACTTGAGTTGGTCGTGAGGCACGTGGTTGGGTGTGCGAGTGAGAGCACACCTGTGATTGTCACGGAGGACGTGACCGAGGAGGGGGTGCGAAGAGGTGTGTTGGTGAGGTGTGCGAGCGACGAATGTGTGCCAAGGTGTTCGGTGGTCAGGTGTGTGACCAAGTCTGTGAGCGGAATGAGTGTACCTGGGTGTGTTCGAGAAGGTGCAATGACCAAGAGCAGGGAGACAGCTGGATGTATGAGCAAGGAACGGGCTGCTGGGTGTAAGCATGCAGGTGAGGCATCGACGGTAACCAGGTTAGCGGTTAGAGCGACTTATAGCCGAATCGGGCCCTCGGTGCGCGTCGGGCAGCTTCGCGTGCCGCGAGGACCAGCGGGGATCTGAACCACGGCGGGTTCGAAAGGACCGCCGTACGTGATCCACGCTGGGCCGCGCTTGGAACGGCCGCGTCCGTGCTCCGCTAGGCGGAACTGGCAGACCGATAGAAAGGGTCGTCATGGCGACCCATTTTTGTTGAGACGTTCTGGCAGGTCGAGATCGGGCCATTGGACGGCTCGGTGCCGAGATGGTGCGTGGGATCTCGGCCCGGGTAAGCCTCCTTCCCTGCACCGAATGCGGGACGTATCCAGCCGCCGGCACCAAACAACCCGCATTCATTGCTCGGCTTTACGAAGACGGGCTGTGGAAGTGAATTGGCGCACCGAGAGGCACTAGTGAGTGGACGGTGATGATGGTGATACTGATAGTGTTTTTGGATTCGAAATTTTGGGATAGAAAATTTTTGATTTGTTGAATTTGGACGAGCAAAATTTATAGTGAGAGACCCCCGATGTGGTGGGATGGCAAATCCACCATCCCTCACGGAGGGGGGCAAAGGAGCACTAGATTTATGGGGTTGATGGCAGTGAAAACTAGCCCGGGTGGGTTAGGATATTGTGTGTAGGGCCCGAGAAGATGACATTAGGTAACGTTAAGATTTAGTTAGTGACTGATACCTGTAGTGGGGACGCAGGTAGTTTAGTGTGGATGATAATGACGTGGGAGCGCAATAGTTTAAAGGGGTGACTGGGAAGCGCAAGTTTCAGAGGGGAGTAGTTAGATGAGATGATGCCGTGTGTTGAGGATTGGAAGTGTATGGTGAGCAGTGTGTGAGGATTGAACAGGTGTGATTGCACAGGTGTGCAACTGAACAGGTGTATGGAGCAGTGTAGGAGGGAGTAGTGGTGATTGCGTGTGGTGTTGACCAAATGGTCCAGGAAGGAAGGAGGGTGCAGGTGGCACCAGGTGTGAGTGCACAGGTGTGCAACAACAGGTATGAGGAACAGGTGTATGGAATAAATGGTTGTGTGGAAGACATGGAGTGTGGAATAAATGGAGTATTGGAATGGATGGTCGTGGAGTGAGTATGGTGGAAATTGTGGAGTGGAGTGGATGGTGCGGAGGTGTGAATGGGGGAAGAGAGGACCCCCATCACGAATACCCGGGGCGGGTAGTGTAAGTGTTAGGTAGAGGGTATAGGTAAATTGTGGTTGGATATTGGCATCTGTGGTGCGGGTGGAAGAATGGTGTTTGGATGGGTGCATTAGTGTTGTGGAAATGGCTGGGCGTGTAGCCTGTTAGTGTGTGTCGTTGGTTTGGGCACTCCACCACTGTGAGGATGTCGGCCAGGTGAGGCCGCAGGTGGGCTCTGGGAGCTGGTAGAGTTGTTGTGGATGGGGCCCGAGGATCCGGAGGACGGACCCGGGTAGCCCAGTGCCAGAGGGCACCGAGTGGGGTGACAGAGCCAGGAGGGGCCTTCCCCAGTTCGTTAGGTTAGGGTGAGGAGCTAGGTAAGCTCGGGTGGCAACTGCAGTGGTGGAGGTGTGCAGGTGGGTAGACCTGCTGGGAGAGCTACATGTCACAGCCCAGAAATTGTGCAAGGGCACCGGGAGATGAATCGGGGGAGTGAGACCCCAAATTGAGAAGCACCACAGTTTGGTCAATGGGAATTGGTTTTTAGAACCCATAGTGTAAGTTGGCCAATGGATTGGCAGGGAGAGACCCCGGGTAGTGTAAAGTGTGTTAAAGTCAGTTAGAGGATAGTTAGGATGAAGAATCGCCTCGCACCATCTGCATCCACTCACCTGAGATGACGTACCTCCACACCACGCCAGGTTGGTTTAATTATTTTTATGATGCAAATGTTTGGATTGTGAGACGCATCATGACATGGGTGTGACATTGTGCTTGATGTTCCATCTCTTCCTCCTTATGAGGGTTGATGACGAATTGGGTGATGGCAAATTTTGGATAGAGGGATTGTGGTGACGAATTTGGTATGGGAAATATGGGGAAGACAGGACGGTAGCGACGGATTGGTAAATGTGTCGATTTTTGTACATATGGGGTAAGGGCAAGGGTAGTGTAGGTGACAGGGGGGTGACGTACGGTAGGGACGAGCTTTCTCACTTCGCCCTCCGAACGCATTTCGCCTTGCATTGCCTTATTGATGTGTACCCTTGTGACCTTACCCCTCGCTCATTTGTCTTCCCACTTTTGTCTCCCACATGACCTGTGCGTCATTGGGCGCCGAGGGGAGCGTGCGTGAGTCCTCCATTGTGCGCCCGGAATTCCCAGAACCAGCTGTCTGCATCGATGCACCACATGATGGACCACATGTCGGTGGCCGAGCACCACTTATGGACCCCATGGGTTGGGGCATGGCCCCTCTGCTGGAACCGGCCATGAGGGCCCGAAATCTTGCTGGCGGACCTTGGCCACAGGGCACCGATGCCCCACAGGTGAACCACACGTAGTCGGCCCTGTGGGCCATAAATAAAATGGACACGTTTGGGCAAGCTTTATTGCAAATAGGCCGCCAGTAAGAAAATGAAAGAAAGACAACAACTGGAAGAAATAGTAATAGCCAGCAGAGGGAGCCGAAGAGCAAGAGATCACCTGCAGGGTGAGGGGTTGTTTGGTTATTTTTATTATTGAACATTGATGAACAGTGATGACTGCACCGATTGGTGCTTGGGTGTGTATTGGTGCGTTTTTGGGTGCTTTCATGGTGCGTTGATGCAGAGCAGACTGTCTCCCCCCAGAAAGAACAATTACAGGTCCTGGGTTAGTCTTGTAAATAAAAGTAGTGTCAATTGTAAATAATGCTCCCCACCGTAAGTGTGTAGTTTGAAGACCATTCCGCAATTCGGTTAACTGTGGGCGTAAGTCTGTTAGGCAGGGTGCAATGGAGCAGCGGGACACATTTATTTATGTTTTAAAACTGTCGCACTCAGGGTCAGGTTAAAAGTAGAGGGAACCACACCTACGTGTCACACTAAATAAAAGTTGTAGGCCTGGGTCGTGCCTAAGAGGAGGAGGGTGCAGTGTTGCAGATATGAGGATTGCATTTTTTTGATTGTGTTGTATTATATTGGAGATGGTGATGAACATTGTTGGATATGGCCCCTCCTGCCTCCAGAGTTGTATAAAGGTAAAAAGGGCGTCTCGGTAATTAGTCCAAAAGCATACACGTCAGCTAATCATAGAATACCCTTGTTCAGTAGCTTATATCTTATTATGTGTCTTAGAGTAAGGCTGTGTCTCCCATCTATCTATAATTCCAGTAATCTCTGTGTGTCTGTGTGTCTGTGTGTCGGTGTGTCTGTGTGTCTGTGTGTCTGTGTGTTTGTCTGTGACCGCTGTTTCTCGACAACCACGGGTCCGATATACTTTAAACTTGCCAGGTATATTGCTGGGGACCCGAGGATGTGCCTTTTCAAGGTTTCATATTAATCGGACAAGTACTTACCGAGCTATGTCCAAAAAACGCTTCAACCAATCAGAGAGCAGCGAGCTATCACGTGTGCCGAACGTGGCGATCAGACTCGGCCTCGGACGGCACATTTGACAGCGTATTCATTTATTTCACGTTGGAAAACTATGTTGCCGTTAAACTATGTTTTAAAACGAATTCAAACTGCGATTAAATTAAAACGATTCATCGTAACTGCGATTTGCAAACTTCCGGACAGTGAAGACTTCACTTCCGGCAGCCAATCACAGAACGCTTTGTTGCGTAGGCGTGGCCGATGTGAGACGAGCGGAGCTGAGCGCGTTACGAGCTGACCGCCATTACGGTACGTAATTCGATTTCTTATGCGCATTATTTCTCCCAATTCAGTCAGAGCGAAGGGCGGAAGCGAAGAGCGTTGTTTTTTTTGTTTACGGGCGTACGGGTGGGGTAGAGCGTACGGGTAGCGTTTTTTTTTTTTTTTGGCAAGGAACGGGCACCCACGTACGGGCAATGCCCTAGTTAACTTAAATACTCCATTGCACCAAGTGAAAAAGATAGATTCCCTTCATTCCCATTCCCAAAAACCTCCATTTCCCCTTTCGTCAATTGCCATTCGCATTGCCAACCAACAATTGCCGCCATTGGCCACGAGGCAGGGTTGGGGAAGAAAGGCGGGTCCCAACCTCGTCATAGAGGGGAGGAGTGAGTCAGCCCCACTCAACCAACCACGAACAAGGGGTTGGACTTGGAGAGGGTGTGGAGAGAAACATCAAGGAGGTTCGCGAAGGTTGAGGGGCGGGGCCTATATAACCCACAGCGGGGCGTTCCCAAAAGGCAGATGAGCTTTTACGGAATGAGCTACGACAAGAGCGGAGTGTGTGGTTTTTTTGGTCAGAGCTGGGTTGGTCGTCAGTGGTGGTCAGTGTTTGCGTAGAGTGGAGGGGTTGCGTTGAGTTGTCGGTGGTGAGGAAGAGTTGGACTAAGCAAGAGAGAAAGAGTCCTGGAGTTAGTGAGAGAGGGAGAGAGAACCCGTCACGCCAGACCCCCCACCAGCAGCGTTGGCTTGGCTCCACCAAGCAGCTCTGACCCGCTACCCCGCGCACACGACAGGATCGGTGGCATCGGCGGCCGTCGAGGTCCAGCCCGACGTCCCGTGCGGGATCAAACTCCAGCCAGCTCCGTGCCTTCCTCCAGCCACCCACCTCCTGTCATTCCTGCCTGCAATTTCCATCCATTTGCGTACATGAGTTTGTTTTGTTCGTGCTGTCCTGGGTACTAACAATAAGTCTGTATAAGCTAAAGATTTCACTGTGTCACCTGCGTCTCATGTCCCTATAAATAAACGTGACTGCTTTCTTCTTGCTTATATGTGTGTAAATAATAAATCCAGTTACTCTTCTGTACGTCTTCTTCCTCTTTGCATTCGGTCGCTTTAGAGGTTTCCCGATTGAATAGCGGTGGCGCGATCCGGCCAAAGTTTGGGGTAAATCGGGTTTTAGTTAGGGGAATAACTGTTCGGTCGCGGAGCCTCCGCTCGGCAAACATACCATCTTTAACCGCGTACCGTAACAATATATATATATATATATATAGACTAGCAAGGTAACCGTGCAACGCACGGGTGGGAGGCCGTAAGCAAATAGACAATGCAGAAACGGTGAATGCTACAAACAATAAATTCCACTTTCCTGTGCCACCTTCAGTTGCATGTCAGACATGGACAGCAGGTTCCTGAAAGACTTCGGTAAAAAAACGACAAATGGGAAACCATGGAACCAATAAATTCCACATTACTGTGCCACCTGTAGTCGAACATCAAGCATGGACAGCAGGTTCGTGAAGGACTTACCCGTTTGAATGAAAACGTACCCGTTTGAATGATTCCCTACGCAGTCAATGGCGAATCTGCATATAGCGACCCGTGAATGTCACGCGAAGAAAGTAAAAACCCTCATGTCATTTCGTCATTCACTTGAAGTCAATGTATCTCTATTTTCATTCCAAACAGCAAAACTCCAATCACAAATTAAATAGCATTAATATAAAAAATAAACTTTTACCAACATTCGTGACATAAACAAATATTTAAATCCAGATGTAAAATAGTTCCGTGTGGTTGGGTGAATACAATTACGAATTCAAAATCGTAATTGTATTCACTCAATTCCAAACGTCATTCCAATCATAAATTGATACTTTAACAAAATACTTTTTGAAATGACGGTTGTATTGAGATATTATAAATCCAGCTCATTGTTGTCATAGGTCCACTTCCGGATTTGCGGCAGGTTTGTATCAAATTAATTTCAAAACCATAATTTTACTGAGGAATTTTTGAAACCTCCTACCTACCTTAGAACATCCGCTGGGACTCCAAAACGTTCCACAGGAGGTTTGGCGGGGCTAACCCAAAAACTGAGGGAGTAGTTTGGGGATGGAGAGACAGACAGACAGACACTCCTGTTTTATAATATACACTAGTGGGGTCACCCATGGGAATCCCACGGGCATGGACGTGTGTGACATTTCGAAATATTGAGTTAATGCTGCACCTGCACATTCAGGTTCACAAAATTGTTACTGGCAATTTATCAGATCCACAAATGATGTAATCTACACGATGTATTTACTTCTGATAATATGTGAATGCATGTGCGTGCACACCCACACACACGTATACACATACACACACATACACACACACACACACACACACGTACACCCACACACATATATACACACACATACACCCACACGTACACATGCACACCCACACACATGACCACATATACACATACACACAAACACATCTCGTTTTTTCATTTCTGTTCCTCACAATTCTGTCTCTCTCTTATTCACAGACACACACACACACACACACACACACACACACACACACACACACACACACACACACGCACACACACACATACACATTCCCCCTCATAGTTAGTCACACAAGCAACATGTAGCCTCACGATAGTATAGTTATGTCTTAGTATTTGTAAGCTTAGTCCTTTTCCATTGTTAGTTCTGCGTTGAGTAGAGCCAGGAGAATAGGCCTAACTTCGACCGACTTTCCAGCTACCCTAGCCTCATGCCCCTTTGCGCTAACGTTGGTTCATTTTGGGCGATTTAACACGAGGCAGGCTAGGAAGGTCGGGGCGGAGCCAAAGGCGGAGCGGCAGAAGCACTGACGGTAAGCACGAGCCGCCAATCAGGGCTCAGAGGTGGTGGCGGCGGCGGCGTTGCGTCACAGGGCATGGTGAGAAAGTTCGAGGGGGTTCCAGAATGTTCGGGGGCGTAGCTTTATAACCTGCTGCACAAAGCCCTCGAAAGGACTGCTGCCTGAAAGGACTCGCTGATGAGAGAGAAGGACTCGAGCAAAGAACTCGCACGCACTGGCCAGCTTGGAAGGATTGAGGAAGAGGAGTTGTGAGCGTCTGAGAGCTGTACAATATACGCGGGCGAAGTCCGACGCGCTTTTATAAATGACGCTGGGTTGAGTTTTAGGCTGATCGCTATACGGTGCATTAAGACGAGTGAGTGAGGAAAACGGCTATGTAATCGCCAGCCGCGCTGAGAGTCCCACCCTTTACCGTTCCACCTCGTCATCTGCCTTTGTTCGGGAGACGCGCTACGAGGTTCCTGCCATCGCCTGCTACCATCTTCGCGGGACGTGCTGGGACCGTGGAGAGCCGGACGGGGGCCGTCTCTGGACGACCACGTCGACACGTTGGCTGAACATCTACACATCTGCAATTCCCTGTGTGAGTGAACCAGCCCGTTGTCTGGAATGGAACATAAGCTAAGACTGATTAAGGCTGCTCTGTGTCTCTGCGTCCCCGTCCATTGTAAATACGTGTGTGAATAATTAAACCTGTGTTCTTCCTTTCTTCCATTCAATCATTTCTGTGGTTTCTTCATTGGCTGAGCGTGGTATGAATGGGATCGCTCAAATCGGGTTCCACTAACTAAGACTGCATGGACCACGTGGTACTCAATCCACTCTGCGTACTCAAACCACACGTGGCTGGTGCGAGGCTTGCTTCCTCGCTTCCAGGGTGGCGCAGGGAATTAGGTACGAGCGAGAAGTGGTCACGAGACCCTACTCTGCGTTTGTCCGTAAGGGACGTATCAAGCCTCGGTTCCACCAAGCCCAGCAAGAACAAGGGGATTAATCCCCCCTTTGGTAAGGGGAAGAAGGGCGGCGTAGAACCGTAACAATTCGTGTCAGGAGTGGGATTGGACCTGTAGTGCGCTTCACGCACCTGAAATTGCGAGTGGATGAAATTTAATTTTTAAAATCAAAATTTTAAATTCGTGCCATGGCTAGCCAAGACGGTCGAATGCCGGTGGGGGTAGAAGATGAGGTATATGAGGAGGACTGAATGACCCAGGACCCATGGGAAGAAGAGGAGGAAGCAGAAGAAGGGCCGGCAGCAGGGGTAGAAAATGGCGGCACCTCGCACATGGTGGTGGCAGCCGGGTCCGCTGTGCAGACCGGGCTCGACATTGGGTCATACCTGGCTCAAATTATGAGGGGCCTGAAAGAAATGAATGAAAAAGTAGACATCTGGAGAGGCGAAGCAAGGTGTAACATGGAAAAGTTCGAGAGCAAAATGAGTGGTCAATTGAAGGAAATGGGTGACAAATCCACCCGGGAATTGAAAAAAATAATGTCAGCGTCAAAGAGGGACACGAAAAAACTGGGGGAGGACATTGGGCGCGGGCCAAGCGGGAAGGTCGCATTGGTACGCAACGAGGTAACGTGGTGTGAGGAACGCATGGAGAGCGAGGTAGAGCAAAGGGTAGCCAAGTTGACTGAGGGGATAGAAATCGCGACACAGGGTGTAGAAAAGCCGACGGCCACCGAATTGGACAGAAAAATTTTATGCGCGCCGGCGCTCGTCGAAGAAATAGAAGAAATGATTATAGTTGAAATTGGGGCCGAAGAGACGGCAGAGTCGGAAAGTATAGCACAGAGGGAGGAAAATGGATTTGCACAAAGTCTGCATTTGCATCGTGATGTCGGGCTTGCTAACTGTTACGGATTCGTCACTTCCGTTGTTGTGGTTCTCATCCACTGCAAACATTTTTGGTTCCATGTACTATTATTGTTATCGTTTAAGTGAAATAGAGATTACTGTTTTCAAAAGGTAAAAAAAAATTAGTTTTAAAAAGAAACCGGAAACCGGGTCAGGAACTGGACGAAGAAGAAGAGAAAGAAGAAGAAAAAAAGGAGGCGCAGCGAGTGAGGTCAGAGAAGGAGCCGAGCTGCTTGGAGATCTGGAGCAAACGCTGGCGAACGGGGGTCACTAGCGAACTTTGGGGTTTCCTGGGAAAGGGATTCCTGCGACAGTGTTGTTATCGCTGTGACAGATAAACCTGCGTGACAGGTTTTGCAGTTGATTCTGAAGAGAATCTTTGGAGTGCCGTTACGTCTCGAGAATGGACCATTGGCCATTTTGCCTCGCGCCTGATTTCGGATCACTCCAGGTTTTTCCCCTCGCTTCAACCATTTCAACGCATCCAGCCGTTAACCTGGTGTGTGTGTGTAACGTGGATTTTGAGTGGTAAATTGCTGTTCGCCGATTGGGAGCCGTTGAACGTCCATATCCGAAGGTGTGATTTCCCAGTCGTCCCTTGAGGACACCTTTGCCCATCTTTGGCAGTGTGACTGTCAACCGAGCGGGATTCTGGTCTCGATACAACATCGTTCTGACGATCACTGGAGCGTGGATCGACTTTGGCTTAAAGCTGGGACAGAGACATTGGGAATGTTATTTTCGCTCACTTGGAGCACAGCAAGTTATATTGTACGAAACTGATGGTACCATCATAGGAATGATATATTGGTTGTACAATTGATTAATATTGTTATTGTACTGTTATTCTTGTGTGACCTCAATACAATACTTGTTTGTTGGTAACAATTGGTGTGGTTTCACCATTGATCTTTGACACACAGAATAACATATCTTTCTGCAGTGACTCCTCTCGAGGCTCGGAGGTACACCATGACCGGGGTTCGGGGAGGAGCACATAAAAGAAAGTGGGGGCCTCGTCCGGGATAGAATTCCCTAACATTCCAAAAATTCCCAAATTTGGAATTTCTTAACATTCCCAATTTTTTTCAAAAATTGGAATTTTTTTGTGTGAAGGTTAACAGGTGCTAACTGATAGTCACCATAGTGTTTGATGCAGAAAAGTTTGCGGTGTCCCCTAATGAGGCACAGTTCCAGGCGTTAAAAAGATCGGAACTCATGATATTGGCCAAATATTTTAACTTGGAGGTCCGAGTTAGTATGAAGAAAGCAGAGATTCAGACCTTGGTGGTAGAATCTCTAGTGGGACAAGGAACATGGGAAGAGGTAGCCTTGGATTGGTTACCAGAGGAAAAAGGAAATGTGGAGCTCCGGAAAATGAAGATGTAACTGCAGAGCCAGGAAAGGTTAGAAGAGCAGAGGAAAGAGCAGAGGAAAGGAGAGCTGAAAAGGAACTCGAGGAGAGAAGAGCAGAGGAAAGAGCAGAGGAAAGGAGAGCCGAAAGGGAGTTAAAGGAACGTGACATGGAGTATCAGAAGGAACTTAAACTCAAGGAGCTGGAATTACTGGGAGAACGGAGAGAAGTAGTATCCATGCCGGCTAGTTCGACAACTAGTGAGAACTCTTGGGATGTTGGTAGGCATGTGAGGCTGGTTCCACCCTTCAATGAAAAGGAGGTAGCCAAGGTCTTTTTACATTTTGAGAAAGTGGCTCAAATTTTAAAATGGCCTGTGGGGTCCTGGACTATGTTAGTGCAATGTGTTCTGGTGGGTAAAGCTCAAGATATCTGTTCGGCTTTACCGATTGACCAATGTGCAGATTATGAGATAGTGAAGAAAGCCATTCTCAAAGCCTATGAATTGGTCCCTGAAGCTTACCAGCAAAAAATCAGGAATGCCAGGAAGAGGGAGAATGAGACCCATGTGGAGTTTGCCAGAATGAAGGAAACCATGTTTGATAGGTGGTGTGACTCGAAGGAGATTGGGAAAGGAAAATCTCCGAACAAATGTAACAATAACAAATAACAAAAATCAGTAACAAATGATCTCTCCGACTCTCTTGAAAATCCTCTCTATCTCTTTGCTGATGACTCCACTCTCTGCCGCTCCATTCCTCATCCCTCAGATCGGCAGTCTGCAGCCTCCTCACTCTCTGCAGACCTGGACAAAATCACTGACTGGGCAAACAAGTGGAACATGTCTTTCAATCCTGACAAATCTCACTCTCTTACAATGTCTCTCCGAAAAGACCGACTGGACAACCCTCCCATCCACTTTCTGAATAATCCTCTCCAAGAAGTTCTGTCACTCAAGCTTTTGGGTCTCACTATCTGCCATGATCTTTCCTGGGAAAACCACATTTCAAATCTGGCCTCCAAAGCCAGTCGCCGTCTGGGCATCCTCCATCGTGCGAAGTCCTTCCTTGGCACACCGGAGCTCCTCACCACATACAAGGCTTTCATCCGCAGCTCAATGGAATACTGCTCTCCCCTCTGGGCTGGTGCTCCTGCCTCACACCTAGCTCGTCTTCACGCTGTTGAAACCAAAGCGTTCAGAATCATTGGAATCTCCCGTGATGAATCTACCTTCGAGGGCCTTTCACTTACTCACCACAGGCAGGTTGGTGGTCTTTCTGTCTTCTACCGACTCCTCTCCGGCCTTGCTCCTCCAGCTCTCTCTGGGCTCTGTCCCCCAAATATTCCTAAAGGTCGCACAAGATCTGCCTGCAACCCTTTCATGGTTAAACTGCCAAAATCAAGACTCTCTGCTCACCTTCTCTCTTTCATTCCTCTTTTCTCCTGCCTCTGGAACAAACTCCCCCACTCCCTTCAATCCCACTCCTCCCTCCAGGTCTTTAAAACAGCTGTTCACCACCATCTCTTATCTTCCCCAATCCAAAACCTTGATCTGTTCTACCTCCGCTAATTTCACGCCAAATCCTCTTTTTTGAAATACCAACTCCTTTCCTGGAAGTCCTTGGTTTCCTTGTGTTTATAGTTCTCCCTCCCCCCCCCCCTTCCCACGCCGCCTCCCCCCAAGCCCTCTCCCTCCCACGCATTCCCGATGTCCCTCACAAATGTTGTGTTTATGTGCTTCCCCTTCTCTCCCCATCTTGTCTACCGCTCCCCTTTTTATACACTTTGTTTGTTTGTCTGTTTGATTTGTTTGTGTGATAAATGTTGGCTCTTTCACGAGCCTCGATTATGCATGCAAAAAAGAAAAAGAAAAAAGAAAAAAAGACTTCAACCTGTTACGACAATTGATCTTGGTGGAGGAATTCAAACAGTGTGTCCACGTGGACATTAAAGTACATCTGGATGAGAAGAAAGTACCAGAGTTGTGTGAGGCAGCAACTGTGGCAGATGACTATGCTTTGACACAGGATGGGGTTCCACAAACCTAACTTCCCGCCTAGAGTTAGCCAGGGGAGTTACGGAAAATCAGGTTCGGAAAACAAATTTTCATGGAGGCGGCCTAGAGAGGACAATGGGGACAAATCTGATACGGCGATTTTTAGGGATCAGAAGACTGCAGTTCCAAGACATACCTATCTTCCGGGGGGCCCGAGGCAGACCACGAGTTTTTCCTCCGGGCCGACTTGCGCTTTTTGCAAGAAACCTGGACATTTGATGTCCCAATGTTATGCCCTGAAAAGGAAAAATCAGGAGCGGAGTCAAACTAGTACAACTCCGAATGCATTGGCCAATGCGAGAAATCGTCCTTGGAGGACAGTGCCTTGTGAAGGTTCCCATGCCAAAGTTACGGCATCACAGAACGACCTTGTTCAAGAGGGTTACAAACCTTTTATTTCAGAGGGGTTTGTGTCACTGGATGAAGACTTAACGAACCAGAGAACTGTTAGGGTATTGAGAGACACAGGAGCACATCAATCTTTGATGCTTGAGGGCATTTTGCCATTGTCAGAGAAGACGGCAACTGGTGTTAGTGTTCTTTTACAGGGGGTTGGTGGCTATGTTAAAGCTCCTCTTCATGTCATCCATTTGAAGTCTGATTTGGTGTCAGGACCGGTCACCGTAGGTTTACAAGCCACTCTTCCTGTAGAGGGAATCTCTTTTATTATCGGGAATGATTTGGCCGGTGTTCGAGTTTCTGGTAATCCAAGGTTTGTTGAAAAGCCCAGTATGGAAAATAACACCGCACAGTTAAAGCAGGAGATTCGGGGTATCTTTCCATTCTGTGCAATGATTCGTGCTATGGGTAGGAAGCGCTCTGAAGAGAAGGAGAAGGAAGGCGATGTGGATTTGAGTTCCTTGGAGGTATTGGAGGAAAATTCTGAAAGAGGTAATAGGAAAGGGAGTGACATCAAGGAACTGAAGGAAAAGGTGGCATCTGGAACAAAAGAGGAAATGGAGTGTCCGTCGGAGACATGTGGGAATGAGGCTGAACAAACGGTGCTGGTCCGAAAGAGACTTGTTGAAGAACAACACGGAGATTCGGAGATCCGGAGTTATAATTGGTAAAGCCGTTACAGAGGAAGAGCCTGTGAAGATACCTGTTGGTTACTTCATGAAAGGGGAAATACTAATGAGAAAATGGAGACCACCGGAGGTGCGAGCAAACGATGAGTGGAAAGTTCATTACCAAATGGTGGTGCCACCGCCGTACCGGAAGGCGATATTGAGTTTGGCGCATGAGACACCTTTGGCTGGGCACCTTGGAGTGAACAAGACATGTGACAGAATATTGGTACATTTTTTCTGGCCAGGATTGCGACGTAATGTGGCGGAGTTCTGTATGTCTTGCCACTCTTGCCAGCTGGTGGGAAAACTTAATCAGAAAGTCCCATCCGCACCTTTAAAACCCATTCCAGCTTTTGAAGAGCCATTCAGCCGTGTCATTATTGACTGTGTCGGCCCTTTACCTAAAACTAAGGCTGGACATCAGTATTTGCTGACCATCATGTGCGCTTCCACAAGGTTCCCAGAGGCAGTGCCTCTTAGAAAAATTACTGCGGCAGTTATTGCGAAGGCCTTGATTAAATTTTTCACTTTGGTTGGCCTACCTAAGGTCATCCAGTCTGATCAGGGTTCCAATTTCATGTCAACACTTTTTCAGCAAGTGGTACACCTGTTGGGAGTGGAGCAAGTAAGATCAAGTACTTACCATCCCGAGAGCCAAGGGGCCATGGAAAGGTTTCACCAGACATTGAAGAATATGATCAGAACGTATTGTTTTGAATGTGACAAGGATTGGGATGAAGGAATACCCTTATTGTTGTTTGCTACGAGGGAATCTGTTCAGGAGTCATTGGGGTTCAGTCCTTTTGAACTTGTGTTTGGACACGCAGTGCGATGACCGTTGAAATTAGTGAAAGAACAGTGGCTGCAGGAGGAGTCACAGTCAACAGTGGTGGAGTATGTGTCAACGGTTAGGCACAGATTGGCAAAGGCTTGTGAAGTTGCGAGAGGAAACTCGAAAATGACACAGGATAAAATGAAAGTGAGACATGACAAGAAATCTCAGACAAGAAATTTCAGTCCTGAGGACCGAGTGTTAGTGTTGCTTCCTGTTCCAGGTCAGCCACTGCAGGCTAGGTATTTTGGTCCCTATGCAATCGAATGGAGGGTTAATGAAACAGATTATGTGGTGACAACTCCCGACCGACGGAAAATGCGGCAGCTGTGTCATGTCAACCGACTGAAGAAATATTATGAGAGGAAGCCTGTGGAGAAAATGGTTCCTGTCTCACCTGTCGTACCTGTAGTCGGGGTGCAAGAGAATCCAGAGGTTGACGCCGGTGTGAAGTTTGATAACTTTGATGACCAGGCTTGTCCCAGATTGATGAACTCGGAAGTGTTGAGTCATTTAGATGAGAAATTAGGTCATTTGACGAGGGAACAACAAGGACAACTATCCAGCCTAATTTTTGAGTTTGCACATTTGTTCACAGATGTACCTGGTCGTACTGACTTGGTATATCATGATATTGAGGTGGGAGAAGCAACTCCTGTGAAACAACACCCCTATTGGATGAACCCTGTGAAGATTGAGTATCTTCGGAAGGAGGTTCAGTATATGTTGGGGAATGACATCATCGAACCAAGCAGCAGTGAATGGAGCTCACCACGTGTGTTGGTTCCAAAACCCGATGGCAGTTTTCACTGTTGTACGGATTTAAAACGGGTTAATGCAGTGACCAAGACCGACTCATATCCCATCCCGAGGATTGATGACTGTATTGATAGAATAGGCCCAGCTAAATTTGTAACTAAATTTGACTTGCTGAAAGGGTATTGGCAGATTCCTCTTGCTGAGAGAGCCAAGGAAATCTCGGCTTTAGTCACACCAAATGGGTTGTATCAGCACAAGGTTCTTCCCTTTGGATTGAAAAACGGGCCTGCTACATTTCAACGGCTGATTAATAAGCTTATTGCAGATCTTGAGGGGGTGGAGGCTTATCTGGATGATGTCATCATCCACACCATGACCATGGAAGATCATATTAAACAAATCCATGCATTTTTCAAGAAACTGACCGAGGCAGGGTTGACCATCAACTTATTTAAGAGTGAGTTTGTAAAAGCACAGGTGGTGTTCCGAGGCCATGTAGTAGGTCAGGGTCAGGTGCAACCGGTGACAGCCAAGATAGAAGCCATTGATCGCTTCCAAGTTCCAAAAGGGAAGAAGGAGCTTATGAGATTCTTGGGTATGGCTGGTTGGTACCGGCGGTTCTGCAGGAATTTTTCTGATGTGGTAGCCCCTTCACGAATTTGCTGAGGAAAGAGACCAAGTTTGTTTGGGATGACAAATGTCAAGCTGCCTTCGCCCACGTCAAAGCGATATTAATGAGCTCTCCTGTCCTAGGAGCCCCGGATTTTCAAGAACCATTCAAGGCCATTGATGCAAGTGATGTGGGGGCTGGGGCAGTTCTATTACAGGAAGATGAGGATGGAGTGGATCACCCGGTGTGCTACTACTCCAGAAAGTTTAACAAACATCAGGCAAATTATGCCACCGTGGAAAAAGAGACCCTTGCTCTCCTGCTAGCGCTTCAGCATTAAGAGGTGTATCTAGGAACTACTACCTTTCCTATAACAGTCTTCACTGATCACAACCCCTTAACCTTCATTCAAAAAATGAAAAAAAAAAATCAGAGGTTGATGAGATGGAGTTTGGCTTTCAGGAGTTCAACTTGGAAATTGAGCATGTAAAGGGCAGGGACAATGTCGTTGCTGATGCTTTATCCAGAGTGAACTAACTTTGGAGATTCCTGTAGGTTGTTTGGAGGTTTTGTTGCTTTATTTTGGGGAATATTAATTATGGTTGCTCACGTGAATTGATCATTTGGGTGTGAGTTTTACTTTTGTTTGTTAAAAGAGTTTTTGCATGCAAAGAAAGTTTTCACTATGTTCCAACTCTTTCTTGAGGGGGGGGGGGGGGGGAAGTGTTACTGATTCGTCACTTCCGTTGTTGTGGTTCTCATCCACTGTAAATAAATTTGGTTCCATGTACTATTATTGTTATCATTTAAGTGAAATAGAGGTTACTGTTTTCAAAAGGTAAAAAAAATTAATGTTTTAAAAAGAAACCGGAAACCGGATCGGGAACCGGACGAAGAAGAAGAGAAAGAAGAAGAAAAAAAGGAGGTGCAGCGAGTGAGGTCGGAGAAGGAGCCGAGCTGCTTGGAGATCTGGAGCAAACGCTGGCGAACGGGGGTCACCAGCGAACTTTGGGGTTTCCTGGGAAAGGGATTCCTGCGACAGTGTTGTTATCGCTGTGACAGATAAACCTGCGTGACAGGTTTTGCGGTTGATTCCGAAGAGAATCTTTGGAGTGCCGTTACGTCTCGAGAACGGACCGTTGGCCATTTTGCCTCGTGCCTGATTTTGGATCGCTCCAGGTTTTTCCCCTCGCTTCAACCATTTCAACGCATCCAGCCGTTAACCTGGTGTGTGTGTGTAACGTGGATTTTGAGTGGGAAAATGCGGTTCGCCAATTGCGAGCCGTTGAATGTCCATACCCGAAGGTGTGATTTCCCAGTCGTCTCTTGAGGACACCTTTGCCCATCTTTGGCAGTGTGACTGTCAACCGAGCGGGACTCTGGTCTCGATACAACATCGTTCTGACCATCACTGGAGCGTGGATCGACTTTGGCTTAAAGCTGGGACAGAGGAATGTTATTTTCGCTCACTTGGAGCACAGTGAGTTATATTGTATGAAACTGATGGTACCATCATAGGAATGATATACTGGTTGTACAATTGATTACCTTTGTTGTTGTACTGTTATTCTTGTGTGATCTTAATACAATACTTGTTTGTTGGTAACAATTGGTGTGGTTTCACCATTGATCTTTGACACACAGAATAACATATCTTTCTGCCGTGACTCCTCTCGAGGCTCGGAGGCACACCGTGACCGGGGTTCGGGGAGGAGCACGTAACACTAACCCCAATAAAAGTTTGCTGGTGCTGCTGCCGGAGAAGAAGGTCCCTAAGGTGAGTGGGAGTGTGTTTGGCGGGAAAAGGGTTTTGGCGCGCTTGGGATCGAGATGAAACCCGGGCGGTCGTGGAAGGTCCGTTGTGCGGTGTGCCAGGGCGAATGGTGTGTGTGTGCGAGAAAAGTGTGCACCAGAGCATGAGTGTGTGAGAGAAAAGTGTGCACCGGAGCGCGAGTGTATGACGGAATGTGTTCGGGGAGAGTGTGTAACAAAAGAGTGTGTTGCAGGAGAGTGTGTGAAGGAGTGCACACCAGAGCATGTTATTGGGGGTGTACCAGGAGAGTGCACAGTGCACACCCATGGACGTTATGGAGTACATAACGGAAGAGTGTGCGCCAAGGTGTGCGGTAACGGGGTGCGTCCCGACGCGGAGCTCGACACTCCCTCGCACGGTGACCCAGCCGGCTACAATTAAAGCACCTCACCTGGTAACGTGCTTGCCTCCTGAATTCCAAATTGCCCCCCCATGAAGGTCCTAAATGGGGCATTTGTCCGTGGCCTACCGGGGGCCACCTCCGGAACCGCCTGCCATGGTCCGGGTCCCGCCAAGCGCTGGTTCACCAGCCTTCGGACCATGCTCTCCAGGTCAGGGAGCGTATGGGAGGCGGTAACAAAATGTAGGGAGTGTATGGGAGGCGCTGAGGCGCCTCGGTGTGCGAGTGTGGAGTGGGGAGCATGTGGTGAGAACGCGGCTCAAGCATCGACACAGACCGGGGTAGCGTTTAGCGCGACGGATTGCCGACGTGAGCCCTCGGTGAGTTGTGTGCTGCGGGGACCGGCGGGGATCGATGCCGCGGCGGTTTCACAAGGACTGCCATGCACGATTCGTGCCGGCCCCCGCCCTGTATGGTTGGTGCCTCGCCGTGGCGGTAAAGGCGAACGGCAGGGTTCAAGGGGAGGTAGGAGAGTTCGGAGCCATGCCCGCTGGCGGGTGCGGTGCTCCGACCATGGGCGGTTGGGCCATCGTGCGTGGGACCGCGAGGCCCAGTGCAGAGAAGGAGCTCTGAACCTCGGCCCATCCATGCCTCCTCCCCTGGATCGAAAATGCCAGACGGACCCAACATACAGTAGACCAACTACCCGCACGGATCGCTCGGCCTCTCGAGGTCGAGCCGTAATGGCAATGTATTTCCGCATGAAGAGGCTCCAGTGTAGTGGACTAATGGCAATATTGTTGGGGAATGGTACCCTGCGTGGGGGAATGGTGGTATCACCATTCCTCACACTGGGCTCATGAGCATTAGTTTAGGGGGATGGCAGTGTTAGGCACATGGGGGGAGGGGGGGCAGTGATGACCTCGCTGACACTCGCTGACACTCGCATACACTCGAACACGTCATACACTCGTCATACACTCATACACCCCCTCCATGGGGCACCGAAGCTAGCCGAGGGCGGGCTGGGATAATTGTTAGGGAATTAGATGACAGTAGAGACATGAGATTTAAGTAGTGACATTTGTACTGTAGTGGGGACGTAGGTAGATTAGATGGTTGTTAATGACGAAGGGAGTGCTTAGTTTAATGGGATGACGGGGAAGCACGAGTGTTAGGGGAAAAAGCAGCTAGCTAGATGATGCTGTGTGTGTGAGGATTTGTATGGAGAACAAATGGAGTTGTGTTTGAGGTGTATGGAAAGAGTAGTGTGTAAGCACAAAAGGTGTGCGAGGGAAAAAGAGGTGTGTGAGCACAAAAGTGTGTGAGAGAAGTGGTGTGCAAAACAAAAGGGTGTGAAAGTAAAAGTGTGGAATGCTTGGTGTGGAATAAAAGGTGTGGAATGCATGGTGCGAAGGAGTGAATGGGGGGAGATGGACCCATTCACGGAAAACCGGGGGGGGGGGGGTAGTGTAAAAGTCAGGTAGAGGGCTTCGGCAAAATATGTAAGGATATTGACACCTGTGGTGCAGAAAGTGGCAAGTAGTGCTTTGGAGGGTGCATGAGTCAGTGAAATGGCTGGGCGTGTGGCTTAATTGGTGCGTATGGTTATTGGGGCACTCCACCACTGGTAGTTGTCGGCCAGGTGAGGCCGCAGGTAGGCTCTGGGAGCCAGTCAGCGTAGTCGTGAGTTGTTCAGTGGGGCCCGAGGATCCAAGGGAAGGACCCGGGTAGCCCAATGCCAAGGAGGGCATCAGAGGGGTAAAGAGCCAGGAGGGGCCTTCCCCAGTTTAGGTAGTCACAGGAGCAGGAAAGCTCGGGTGGCGACTTCAGCGGTGGAGATGCGCAGGTAGGTAGACCTGCTAGTAGAGCCACATGACCCAGCTCCGAAATTGTGCAAGGGCACAGTGAGAAAAATTGGGGAGTGAGACCCAAATTCAGGGGCACCGCAGAGTGGGCAATGGGGGATTCGGTTTTCAGAACCACATAGTTTAAAGATGGCCGATTGGCAGGGTACAACCCCGGGTAGTTTAAATGAGTTACTGTCAGTTAGTGTAGTTAGGATGAGAGAAATTCCCTTCGCGCAATCCACATCCATTCACCAAGGAGAACGAAGCTCCGCACCAAGACCAGGTGCAATGATTTGAGTGTAAGACGCATCACGACGTAATGGGACATTGTGTTTGTTCCATTCCTTCCTTCCTGGGAGGGATTGGGAGACGAATTTGGCTTAGAGGGGGATATGGGAGACAGGACGTAGAGACGAATTTGAATTTGTAAATACAGGGAAGGGCAAGGGTAGTGTAAGCTGACGTTGGGGGGCACGGACGGTTAGGGACGAGCTTGCTCTGCTCGCTCTTCCGCGCCCCTCATGCTGTATTACCTTGTATTGCTGTGTGCCTTTGTGCCCTTTCCGCTTTGTTGGTGGTGCTGTGTCTCTCCACCCACCCCAGGACCATTTCGGAGGTGGAACTGTGCAGCTGCACCTTGCTACACATGTGCAGCACCCCTGCTGCACTTTGCTACACCTGTGCAGCTGAACTGCGTGGCACTTTGCTGCCGTATCCTTTTCGTTTGTTATGACTTTGCTGCATATGTGCAGCACCCTGCTGCCACAAACACTTTGCTGCACCTTATCACATTATACTTATGGACCACAAGTTTTGTGGCCCTACACCTCACCTGTGCAGCACTTTACTGCAACCTCACCTTGCATCTTCGGACCACTTGTTTTGAGTGGCATCAATGTCACGCAGTTGGACCACATAGGGTTGGTCCTGCTGGCAAATAAACGAACACACTTGTTGTGCATTTTTTTTAATTTTTGTGTGCTAGGGCCGAGAAGAAATGTAAGTTTATTAAGCCCCGAAGAGCAGGAATGGCCTGTATGCCGGTCCGGGGGCTTGCTGGTTCGATATGCGCACACAGAAGATAGAAGATGCAAGACACCAGCAGCAAATGAAATGTGAATTTTTGAATGTGTATTTGTGCTTTGCTGTGCTTTCTCTCCCCTCCAATCTTCTTTCCAAAAAGGACAGGTCCTGGGTCATAGAACTGTAAATAAGGTTAGGTTTTGTGCTTGTATATAAAAATGCTGCCCACCAGCTTTATGTTTAGTTTGAAAACAATTCCGCAATTCGGTTAATTGTGGGCGTGAGTCTGTTAGTTAGCTACAAAACGCAGTAGGTGGGACATATTTAGTGTTGTAAAACTGTTGCACACACGGGTTAGAGTAAATGTTAGGGGGAACCACATCTGTATGTCACACGTAAGTAAAAGTTAGTCCCAGATCTTTCTCAAAACCGGTCGTTCCAGTTTTTGTAGGTTCGACTCGGGGACGAGTCTGACGAGGGAGAGGGGCAGTGTTGCGGTTTTGAGTTTGTACAGTGAGTTTAATAAAGGTTAAAATTTCCCCCTCATAGTTAGTCAAACAAGCAACATGTAGCCTCGCGATAGTATAGTTATGTCTTAGTATTTGTAAGCTTTGTCCTTTTCCATTGTTGTTCTGCGTTGAGTAGAGCCAGGAGAATAGGCCCTACTTCTACTGACTTTCCAGCTACCCTAGCCTCATGCCCCTTTGCGCTAACGTTGGGTCATTTTGGGTGAGTTAACACGAGGCAGGCTAGGAAGGTCGGGGCGGAGCGGCACAAGCGCTGACGGTAAGCACGAGCCACCAATCAGGGCTCAGAGGTGGTGGCGGCGGCGTTGCGTCACAGGGCATGGTGAGAAAGTTCGAGGTGGTTCCAGAATGTTCGGGGGCGTAGCTATATAACCCGCTGCACAAAGCCCTCGAAAGGACTGCTGCCTGAAAGGACTCGCTGATGAGAGAGAAGGACTCTAGCAAAGAACTCACGCGCACTGGCCAGCCTGGAAGGATCGAGGAAGAGGAGTTGTGAGCTTCCGAGAGCTGTACAATATACGCAAGTGAAGTCCGACACGCATGAACTGAAAAATGCGCTTTTATAGATGATGCTCGGTTGAGTTTTAGGCCGATCGCTATACGGTGCATTAAGACGCACGAGTGAGGAAAACGGCTGTGTAATCGCCAGCCGCGCTGAGAGTCCCACCCTTTACCGTTCCACCTCATCATCTGCCTTTGTTCGGGTGACGCGCTACGAGGTTCCTGCCATCACCTGCTACCATCTTCGCGGGACGTGCTGGGACCGTGGAGAGCCAGAGGGGGGCCGTCTCTGGACGACCACGTCGACGCGTTGGCTGAACATATACCCATCTGCAATTCCCTGTGTGGGTGAGACGGGCCTGTTGTCTGGGGAATAAGCTTAGACTTCTTCCGCTTCCGGTCTTGCCGGCGAGGTTTCGTTGATTCACAGCTGTCCACGCTCTCCATTGAAATCGAAGTTAAGTAATTGTTCCCATTTGTATTTTCGTTGTAACTGTATTTATTTTATGGTGTGTGTACGTATAGTGTGTCCGGAGGAAGATTCTTGGTGTAAATCTTTCATACCTGTATAGAAAATCGTGTTAATTCGTGTCGTGTCTTTTGAGGCCTTGTACAATGTCCAACCTTAAGGCTTTGTTTTTCTCTCAGCGGTCCGTCGTTTGTGCTCCAATAACTTTCGTTCTCTGTTTTTCCCAGTCTTTTCACCCCATAGCCTACTTCCTTGTTTAATATCTCAATTTAAAAAAAACCCAAAAAACATTTCCTTCGCTGCTCTTATTCGTTGTCCTCATTCGTTTATTCGTTCTTATTCGTTCGTTCATTCTTCGACCACGTTTTTCTCCCCCGTTTCCCCAGATAGTTTTCACTGTTAAACTTTAAAATGTTTACACTTTCCCCTCAAGTTCTGTATTCCGTCGTATATTATAACACCTTTTTCTTCTTCTTCTTTAAAAGGTTGCTTTCGACTTGCTCACCAAATCTATTCATCCTGAAAAAAAATTCCATCTCTTACAGTGCCTCTTTTCTACATTCCCTAAACTCTCCTGCACTCCATCCTCCCTCCAGCGTCCTTAAACGTATTTTTGACTCGAAGGTCACAAGAAACTCATTTTGCAACAAATGTTCGTTTCCCATTAATCGTACACTTTCTAAAATCCAATCTCATCC
Organism: Myxine glutinosa; assembly: GCF_964187855.1. NCBI lineage: Eukaryota > Metazoa > Chordata > Myxini > Myxiniformes > Myxinidae > Myxine > Myxine glutinosa. Next base: position 54,502,400 of record NC_136261.1, read on the forward strand.
CTCCCCTCCAAATCTTCCCCATCACCCATCCCTTTCAAATCTTCCCCCACACCCCTCCCCTCCAAGACTCCCCCTCGCCCCTCCCCTCCTAGACTCCCCCCTCACCCCTCCCCTCCAAATCTCCCCCATATCCCATCCCTTTCAAATCCCTCCCCTTGTCCCTTCCCTACTAAACTCCCCCCTAACCCCTCCCCTCATAAACTCCCCCCTCGCCCCTCCCCTTCAAATCTCCCCACCCTCATTTCTTCTCCATTTCCCCCCTCTCACCCCTCCTCCTCAAAGCGTCCTCCCCACTTCTTCCCCCTTCCAACTCACGTCCAACTCCCCCAACCTTCTGCCTTGCTCTTCCCCCACCTCAAATAACACCTCATTGTGCCTCACCCAATCACCATCAATCCTTTTGTCCACCCCATCCTACCCTTTCTCCGAGCTATTCTGAAATCTCTGACACACCTTCAACAGCTCTCCCTACCTCTTCCACCTCTTCCACATCTTACCCTACCCCACCTCTCCCCTGTTCTATATCCGATGCTCCCCCTTCCTCTTCATTAACGGTATGGACCTCAAACATCCGGGGCCTTCATTCAAACTTAACTGATCTCTCCAATCAGGTTGCTTCTGACCAACCAGACGTGATCTGCTAAACAGAAACTTTCCTCCTTCATGATGTCTCCGATTCCTTAGTATCTCTCCCGGGTTACTCCCTCCTCCGGTATGATAGACCTGAGCCTCGTCCTGGAGGTGGGGTTGCTATCTTTATCAAAACCTCTCTTCCTCACTCGCCCTGCACTGCACTCTCTCCACCTCACCCCCAGGAATACCGCTGGCTACGGCTTCCCTTTCGCTCCCACCTCTTGTTCATATGTGTGTTGTACCGTCCACCAAACAGTGATGACTCCATCTACATCTCGCTGTCTGATAATATGGACCAACTTATATCTACTCATCCCAACTCTCTCTTCCTCATATGTGGTGATTTCAATTGTCACCATGGCAGTTGGCTGGGTGTGGGTACCTCTCTCACCAGTCAAGGCTCCTCAGCAAAGGACTTCTGCGACTCACTGGGACTGACACAATCTGTCAATTTCCCGACCCGGATCTCAGTCAACGGAGCATCTTCTCTTCTGGACTTGGTTATGACTAACTTCCCTGAAAATGTCTGCTGCTGTTCTTCTGCACCAATCGGCTCACCTGATCATGTGCTTGTTAAAGTGGACATCTCTCTTACCATTCTCAGGGAGCCTGCTCAGCGTTGAGGAGTCTGGCATTTCACTCAGGGCAACTGGCACGGTCTTCAAGCAGCCATCAATCATCAGGACTGGTCTCCCATCTCTACCACCTCTGACATCAACTCATCCTGGGAATTATTTCAAAGTAAATTGCTCTCTCTCATGCACAGATTTATCCCATCTCGTCTTCAGTTGTCATACCCTTCCTCCCATCCACGGTACACGGAATCTTGTGTTGAGGCTGTTGCCCAGAATCAACTTGCCTTCATCTCCTGGAAAGCAAATCGAATGGAAGGAAATCTCATTTCCTTTCACAAAGCCCGAAACAAGTGTGTGTCCACCCTCAGGAGAGCCAGGAAACAATATCTCTCCGTTCTCATGACCGAACTATCTTATCTGTCTCCCTCTTCCAAATCCTGGTGGCGTCTGGTCAAATATGTTTCTGGTGTTTGTTCCCCCTCCATCCCCTCCCTTACCTCAAATGGTGACACAGCTGACTCCGCACGTGAAAAAGCTGAATGCCTCAACTCTGTGTTTGCCTCTAATTCTTGTGTCCCAAACCCATCCCTCTCTGTACCCACCATACCCAGTCGAACCCAGCTGCTCCTGGACTCCGTGTCCTTTCCTCCTGACAAGGTGGAAAAGTTTCTGTCAACCCTCGACTGATTCTGCAACTGGACCTGACGGCATCAGCCCACGGGTCCTAAAATCCTGTTCTTCCGCTCTTTCACTCCCTCTCTCTGTTCTCTTCACCCTCTCTTTTGCTCAAGGTCAACTGCCGTCTGCTTGGAAATCAGCCAACATCACCACTTTACACAAAAAATGTGCAAAAACAGATCCTAGCAACTACAGACCAATCAGCCTTCTCCAAATTATTATCAGCAAAGTCATGGAATCCATCATTGCTTCGGATATGAAATCTTTCCTCTTCTCCAATGGCTTGAACTCTGATCATCAATTTGGTTTCAGGCCAGGTCACTCTACTCTAGACATGCTGCTTCTGCTGTCTCAACAATGGATGGAGGTCCTCAATGCCAAACAGGAAATTAGAGCTGTCTCCCTCGACATATCACGTGCCTTCGATACGGTCTGGCACCCCGCTCTGCTCACCAAACTCTCCTCCTTTGGTATCCATGGAAATCTCCACGCATGGCTGGCGGACTTCCTCTCTAGTCATAGTCAACGTGTGGCCCTGAATGGATTTCTCTCATCTCCTCTTCCTGTTCAGGTTGGAGTTCCCCAAGGCAGTGTTCTGGGCCCTGTGCTTTTTCTGGTCTTCATCAATGATCTCTCTGACTCTCTTGAAAATCCTCTCTATCTCTTTGCTGATGACTCCACTCTCTGCCGCTCCATTCCTCATCCCTCAGATCGGCTGTCTGCAGCCTCCTCACTCTCTGCAGACCTGGACAAAATCACAGACTGGGCAAACAAGTGGAACATGTCTTTCAATCCTGACAAATCTCACACTCTTACGATGTCTCTCCGAAAAGCCCGACTGGACAACCCTCCCATCTACTTTCTGAATAATCCTCTCCAAGAAGTTCTGTCACTCAAGCTTTTGGGTCTCAATATCTGCCATTGTAGCGGTTGCCGCTGAACAAACACAATCGCCTTACACCTGCCAAGGACGCAACCACGGAGCGATCGCTGTGCCGGGCTCGCCTAGACCGCCCGGAGACGCTCAGTCTCGCCTTTCCTGGGCATGCCCTGACTCGCCTTTCCCGGGCTCGCCCGGCCCGTCCGGCGACACCCAGTCTCGCCATTCCCAGGCATGTCCAGACTCGCCCAGGTCTCCCGGACATGCCCAGTCGCGCCTTTTAAGGGCAAACGCTCCGGCATGAGATATTCGAGTGCTTGTATATAATGCTGCCCGATAAACGGGCTTTTCAGTTTACCCGAGTTGATTTGATGCAATAAAGAAACTCGGACGAATTCCAGCTTTTTGTCGCATCCATTCTTTCGATTCGAGTTGGAGCACAGCTCCTTCATTGGTGACCTACCGACATGGACACGGCAGTTGCCCTCAAACTGCCTACCTTCTGGGAGGCTCACGCGGCGGTTTGGTTCGCCCAGGCGGACTTCCAGTTCGCCCTGCGAGGCATCACCGCCGACGACACCCGCTTCCATCATGTGGTAGCAGCACTCGGCTCAGCCACCGCGGCCCGCGCCCTCAGCCTCCTCCAGCACCCACCAGCCGCTGACAAGTACGGCGTGATCAAGAAGCTCCTCCTCGATGCTTTCGCCCTCTCATCGGCGGAACGCGCACGGCGCCTGCTCGACCTGCCCGAGCTCGGTGACACACGCCCATCCGAGAGAAGGGATTACATGCTCTCGTTGCTCGTGGAGCACGCCCCGGATTTTCTTTTTCAAGAGCTGTTCCTCCGTCAGCTGCCTAGCCAGGTACGCCTCGCCCTGGCAAGCACGCAGATCACGGATCCCCGCGCCCTCACCAGGGAAGCCGACAAGATCTCCTCGGCAGGCCAACGCATCGGGGCAGTGACCTGGAGCCCGCCGCCGTCCGAAGCAACGCCCATGGTGCCCGAGCACCCGGCACGGTCGGCGGCCGAACTGCCACTATGCTGCGCCGACCGCCTCCAACATGACGACTGGGGCCTCCACCTGACCAGGCGTGGTGTTACTACCATGCCAGGTTCGGAAAAAAAGGCCCGGACATGCCGACCCCCATGCACTTTCTGCAAGTCGGGAAACGGCCGGGCCGGCGTTCATTACCAGCCATGAGCGCCGGCCACACGGCAAACTTACTTTTTATCAGGGACAAAGCGTCTGGACGGTGCTTCCTGTGTGACACCGGCGCCCAACTGAGCATCATACCCGCCTCCGATCAGGACAGGCAGTCCGCGGTTTGCGGCCCCTCCTTAGTGGCGGCCAATGTATCGGCCATCCGCACCTTCGGCCTGCGCAACGTCACCCTCTGCTTCGGCAGCCAGCGCTTTCATTGGACTTTTGTGACCGCAAGCGTGCCCATGGCTCTGCTGGGCGCCGACTTCCTCTGCGCACACGGGCTGCTGGTTGACGTCAAACGGCGTCGCCTCGTCAACGCCGAGACCTTCAGCTCCCTGGCATGCACGTTGAGCAGCTCCGCGCCGACCGAGCTAGCATGCGCCCTCCCGGTGGCGAACGAGTTTGCTCGCCTGCTCGCGGAGTTCCCGGCCCTCACGCGGCCGACGTTTTCGGCCGTCGCAGTACGACATGGTATTGAGCACCACATACCAACTATGGGCCCGCCGGTCTACGCCAGAGCCCGCCGCCTCGACCCAGCCAAGCTCGCCGTGGCCAAAGCCGAGTTCGACACTTTGGAACACCTCGGCATCGTGCGGCGCTCCGATAGCGTGTGGGCTTCGCCACTACACATCGTACCGAAGCCGGGGGGCGGCTGGCGCCCATGTGGCGACTACCGCCGCCTTAACGACGTTACCACCCCCGACAGGTATCCGATCCCGCACATTCAAGACTTCTCTGCCCGTTTGGCAGGATGGGTCATTTTTTCGAAGATCGATTTGATACGGGGATACCACCAGGTACCTGTCAGGCCGGCCGACGTCCCAAAAACGGCCGTCATCACGCCGTTCGGCTTATTCGAATTCCTTCAAATGCCATTTGGCCTCAAGAACACAGCTCAGGCGTTCCAGCGCTTGATGGATGGCGTGCTGCGCGACCTGCCATTCCTCTTCGTCTACCTGGACGACATCCTCGTCGCCAGCGCGTCCCGAGCCGAGCACCTCCTCCACCTCCGAACACTGTTCGGGTGCCTCAGCGAGCACGGCCTAATCGTCAACCCGGCCAAATGCCACTTCGGCACGACGGCCGTTAATTTTTTGGGCCACCACATCACCAAGAACCGGGTCGTGCCGCTGCCTACCAAGGTCGAGGCCATCACCGCGTTTCCGCATCCCCGCTCCATCAAGACCCTGCAGGAGTTCCTCGGAATGGTGAATTTCTATCACTGCTTCATGCCCCGCGCTGCTCAGCTCATGCGGCCCCTCTACGAAGCCCTCCGGGGCAAGCCGGCCAAACACGACGTCGTCTGGTCCACAGCCATGGACGCGGCATTTACAAGCTCAAAGTGGGCCATCGCCGATGCAACACTGCTCGCTCACCCGGTGCTCAACGCTCCCATCGCCCTCACCACGGATGCCTCCGACTACGCGGTGGGCGCCGTACATGAGCAATGGGTGAACGGGGTTTGGCAGCCACTCGCTTTTTTCAGCCGGCAACTCCGGCCGAACGAGCTCAAATATAGCACGTTTGACCGTGAGCTCCTCGGTCTACACCTGGCCGTTCGCCATTTCCGCCACCTCCTGGAGGGCCGACCCTTCACGGCTTTCGTCGACCACAAGCCGTTGGTTTACGCAATGGCCAAAGACACGGAGCCGTGGTCGGCCCGCCAGCAGTGCCACCTCTCCGCCGTGTCGGAGTTTACCACGGACATCCGGCACGTCGCTGGAAAAGACAACGCCGTGGCCGACTGTCTTTCCCGGGCCAGCGCGAACGCGGTCCACCTCGGCCTCCGCACGGCCCCCAAGGAGGACCTCCGGGCATCCACCGCCGAGCTGGTCTACGGCCAGCCGCTACGCGTCCCGGGCGAATTCGTGCCCGACGCTACCAGTCTCTGGTCCGCAGCTCGCCATCGCTCGGACCTCCAGGAGACCGCCCGACGGTTTGCCCCCGTGCCAATGTCCCACCATGGTGACCCCCAGTCCTACGTCCCCCCAGCGCTTCGCACAGTGGTGTACGTTTTTGTGTGTCATGACGCACACCGGGGGCCACTCAGGCCGCCATACGTCCAACCCTTCCGGGTCCTCCGACGGGACGACAAGTCCTTCGTCATCGACGTCGGCGGCAGGTCGGACCGGATTTCGGTGGACCGCCTCAACCCGGCGCACGTGGACATCGACCAACCACCTCGGTTGGCCCTTCCCCCACGGCGAGGCCGCCCCCCATCCACGGTACCTCCTGCTCGACCACCCACCCCCACACCGGACCCCCCCCCCCACGACCCTCCAGGGGTCACTTTGGCCAGGTCATCAGGACCCCCCTTAAATTGACCCTGCCGGTGCAAGTCGATTCTGGGGGGGCATGTGTAGTGGTTGCCGCTGAACATACACAATCGCCGTACACCTGCCAAGGACGCAACCACGGAGCGATCGCTGTGCCGGGCTCGCCCAGACAGCCCGGAGACGCTCAGTCACGCCTTTCCCGGGCATGCCCGGAGTCGCCTTTCCCGGGCTCGCCCGGCCCGTCCGGCGACACCCAGTCTCGCCGTTCCCGGGCATGTCCAGGCACGCCCGGCCCGTCCGGCGACACCCAGTCTCGCCGATCCCGGGCATGTCCAGACTCGCCCAGGTCTCCCGGACACACCCAGTCGCGCCTTTTAAGGGCAAACGCTCCGGCATGAGATATTCGAGTGCTTGTATATAATGCTGCCCGATAAACGGGCTTTTCAGTTTACCCGAGTTGATTTGATGCAATAAAGAAACTCGGACGAATTCCAGCTTTTTGTCGCGTCCATTCTTTCGATTCGAGTTGGAGCACAGCTCCTTCACCATGATCTTTCCTGGGAAAACCACATTTCCAAGCTGGCTTCCAAAGCAGGTCACCGACTGGGCATCCTCCGTCGTGCGAAGTCCTTCCTTGGCACACCTGAGCTCCTCACCACATACAGGGCTTTCATCCGCAGCTCAATGGAGTACTGCTCTCCCCTCTGGGCTGGTGCTCCTGCCTCAGACCTAGCTCGTCTTCACGCTGTTGAAACCAAAGCGTTCAGAATCATTGGAATGTCCCGCGATGACGCTATCTCCGAGGGCCTTTCACTTACTCACCGCAGGCAGGTTGGTGGTCTTTCCGTCTTCTACCGACTCCTCTCCGGCCTAGCCCCCCCCCCCCCCAGCCCTGTCTGTGCTCTGTCCCCCAAATGTTCCTACAGGTCGCACAAGATCTGCCTGCAACCCTCTTATGGTTAAACTGCCAAAATCAAGACTCTCTGCTCACCTTCACTCCTTCATTCCTCTTTTCTCCCGCCTCTGGAACAAACTCCCTCACTCTCTTCAATCCCACTCCTCCCTCCAGGTCTTTAAAGCAGCTGTTCACCACCATCTCTTATCTTCCCCAATCCAAAACCTTGATCTTTTCTACCCCCGCTAATTTCACCCCAAATCCACTTTTTTGAAATACCAACTGCTTTCCTGGAAGTCCTTGGTGTCCTTGCGTTTTATACATATCCTGCCTCCCCCCAAGCCCTCTCCCTCCCACACATCTCCCGATGTCCCTGCTCTCAAATGTTGTGTTTGTCTGCTTCCTCCCCTTCTCTCCCCATCTTGTCTGCCGCTCCCCTTTTTATATACTTTGTTTGCTTGTTTGTTTGATTTCTTTGTTTGATATATGTTAGCTCTTTAACGAGCCTCGATTCTGTATTTAAAAAAAAAAAAAAAAAACTGATTAAGGCTGCTCTGTGTCTCTGCGTCCCCGACCATTGTAAATACGTGTGAGAATAATTAAACCTGTGTTCTTCCTTTCTTCCATTCGATCGTTTCTGCGGTTTCTTCATTGGCTAAGCGTGGTACGAATGGGATCACTCAAATCGGGTTCCACTAACTAAGACTGCACGGACCACGTGGTACTCAATCCGCTCGGCGTACTCAAACCACACGTGGCTCGTGCGAGGCTTGCTTCCTCGCTTCCAGGGCGGCGCAGGGAATTAAGTACGAGCGAGAAGTGGTCCCGAGACCCTACTCTGCGTTTGTCCGGAAGGGTCGTATCAAGCCTCGGTTCCGTCAAGCCCAGCAAGAACAAGGGGATTGATCCCCCCTTTCGTAAGGGGAAGAAGGGCAGCGTAGAACCGTAACAATATATATATATATATATATATATATATATATTGTTACGGAACCGAACGTCGGCCTTTATCCCCCCCTTATCGAGGGGGGATTAATCCCCTCGTCTATGACTGACCGACGTGGTCCTGGGGGTATGACGTCATGCCCGGTCAGCGCTGGGTAGGGTATTAGGCCCACGCGTCCTATGACCTAAATACCAGCGCCTCTCGGTACGTAAGGAAATACTCCCGCTCACGGCCGCAGCGTAATGGATTGGTTGCGCCGAGCGAAGCGAACTGCGGCATGAGCCGTTTATCGAAGGGCTAAACCCGATTCATATGCGTTGGCCGAATCGCGCCACGTACACTCAATTTGGAAATCGCTAAAGTGACCGAATGAGAAAGAAGGAAGGCAAAGGTAAAGAAGAACAGATATTTATTAATTATTTACACAACCCAAAGAAAAGAGAGCAATCAAAGTAATATACAGGGAAATGGAAGGAGCAGAAGGACACAGAGCAATTCTAGCTTATACTATACAGGCTTAACTTAAAACCCCAAGTCAACACAGAGGATGGAAAACGAGCAGACTCAAACGACTGGGGGGATGAAAGGAATGGCAGATTCGAATCCTGGCATTCGAATCCAAGGCCCAAAGAGATCGCGGCAGGAAGGTCCGGGGCCAATGGCTCGATGTTGGTTTCCCCGCTAGGTCCGAGGCAGCACAGCGAGGCAGTGAGCGGGATCAATCACAGACGAGGTACAGCAATGAGCAGGGCGCACGAACCATCTCCATCTGCATCTCTCGGTCAAAGGCTTCCGCCCGCGTTTTTATATCGCGCTTTGAGATCAAGCCGTGGGTTAAGAGGGCACGCCTACCGGGTCGCTTTTCGCAGTGCCGATTGGTGGGCACGGGCTCTTCCTGGCTCCGCCTCCCAGTGACGATGGCCGAGCCACGCCCTTCTTCCCCGGGTCGACCGCATGGAACAATGGCGTCTTGTGGAGGGATAATGCCAACAACCACCCGCACCCTTTCGAAGGGAGAATGGGCCTAAGCTTCTTTAATTGATGCAACGCAATGAACTTGTGGAAATGAAGCCTTATGCTGACATTTACTAAGGACATAACTACTGAGCCACGCCCTTCTTCCCTGGGTCGACCGCATGGAACAATGGCGTCTTATGGAGGGATAATGCCAACAACCACCCGCACCCTTTCGAAGGGAGAATGGGCCTAAGCTTCTTTAATTGATGCAACGCAATGAACTAGTGGAAACGAAGCCTTATGCTGACATTTACTAAGGACATAACTACGGAGGGAAACTTATGATTTGCTACGTGTGTGCGATGGCCTAACTAAGGACGACCTTTGACCTTTACACTTGGAGGTATTTACAAGGAATATTTACAGCACACAAAAGGGTATATTTTACAGCAAATTACACACAGGGTTCTCAAATCCTCAACACTGCACCCTCCTTCCTTCAGGCACGTCCCGGGCCTATAAAAATCTAGCTTAGTGTGGCACGTAGGTGTAATTCCCTCTACAATTAACCTGACCCTGAGTGCAACAATTTTAAAACACAAATAAATATGTCCCGCTAATTGCGTTGCACCCTGCCTAACAGTTTCACACCCACAGCTAACCGAATTGCGGAATTAATTCTCAAACTAAATATGAACGGTGGGGGAGAATTATTTACAGTGACGTTATTTTGACGATTTACAAAACTGCAACCCAGGACCTGTGATTTTCCAGGAGAGAGAAAAAAAAAAAAAAAAAAAAACTTGGACAAAAGCACACATTGCTCACAAAAGCACACACAAAAGAAACAAAAAGAAATTCCTGTTGGGAGGGAGGAGACAGCATGCATTGCATCGACGCACCAGCACCAATAAACACGAAAGCACCAATCACCAAAAACGTACCAAAAGCACCATTCGGTGCAACAGTCACCAGTTCATAATAATAAAACAACAACAAAAAAAACAACTGGTGGTGGTCTTCTCCTTCTCTGCTGGGCCGATGTTCTTCCTGATGTTTTCTCTACTTGCGGCCTATTTGGAAATAAAAGGGCACCAGTGCGTCCACTTATTATTTAGGGCCACAGGGGCCAACTAAGGCTGGTCCACCTGTTTGGCATAGGTGCCACCTTTACCCTGGTCCGCAAGTAAGATTACCTGGCCACCATGGCCGGTCCCCAGCAGAGGTGCTAGGCCCCAAAACGTGGGGTTCATAAAGTGGTGCTTGGCCGCAGAACGGTGGTCCATAAGTGGTGCATCAATGCAAGCATGCTGGTTGCGGGGGTTCGGGCTCATGGACACGACCTCCCCGCATGCTCCTCTCAGTGCCCAGAGAGCACAGTCCTCGGGTGGGAGACTGGGGGACAGAAGACAGGTGAGTAATGGGTCAGGGCGCAAGGGTACACATCAAACAAGGTAATGCAGAACGAGGTGCGCACGGAGAGCGAAGTGAGAAAGCTCGTCCCCACCGTACGCCCCCCACATGTGACCTACACTACCCCCCCTTGCCCCTCCCCATATTTAAAAAAACCTTCACATTTACAAATTCGTCACTACCGTCACGTCTTCCCCATATCTCCCATATACCAAATTCGTCACCACAATCCCTCTGACCAAAATTTGCCATCACCAATTCATCATCAATCCTCATAAGGAGGAAGAGATGGAACAAACAAGTACAATGTCACACCCACGTCATGATGCGTCCCACAATCCAAACATTTGCACAAAAAATAATCAAAACATGGCATGGTGTGGAGTTACGTCATCGCCTCAGGTGAGTGGATGGAGATGGTGCGAGGAGATTTCAATCCTAACTATCCTCTAAATGACTTTAATACACTTTACACTACCCGGGGTCTTTCCCTGCCAATCCATTGGCAATCTTACTCTATGCGGTTTTAAGAACCAAATTCCCATTGACCAAACTGTGGTGCTTCATCAATTTGGGGTCTCACTCCCCCGATTCAACTCCCTGTGCCTTTGCACAATTTCAGGACTGGGTCATGTGGCTCTCCCAGCAGGTCTACCCACCTGCACACCTCCACCACTGCAGTTGCCTCCGAGCTTACCTGCTCCTTACCCTAACCTATCTACCTGGGGAAGGCCCTCTGGCGCTTTCCCCACTCGCTGCCCTCTGGCACCCAGGTCCGTCCTCCGGATCCTCGGGCCCCATCCACAACTCTAACGGCTCCCAGAGCCCACCTGCGGCCTCACCTGGCCGACATCCTCACAGTGGCGGAGTGCCCATTTAACTACACACACTAACAGGCCACACGCCCAGCCATTTCCACGTCACTAATGCACCCATCCAAACACCATTCTTCCACACGCACCACAGATGCCAATATCCAACCACAATTTACCGATACCCTCTGCCTAACTCTTAACCTACCCTCCCCGGGTATTCGTGATAGGGGTCCACTTTTCCCCTATTCACACCTTCGCACCATCCACTCCACTCCACAGTTTCCACCATACTCACTCCACACCATCCATTCCGTACTCCATATATTCCATACTCCATGTATTCCACACAACCATTCTCCATACACCTGTATTTGCACACCTGTGCCATCACTCCTACACCTGGTGCTTCCTGCACCCTCCTTCCTCCAGGACCATTTGCTCAACACAACACTCAATCACCATTACTCACTCATACACTGCTCCATACACTTCCGATACAAACACACGGCACCATTCACGAGCATTGCCTAGCAATTCCTCATTTGCTCGATATCAAGACTCTCACACACACACACGGCATCATCTGATCTACCTACTCCCCTCTGAAACTTGCGCTTCCCAGTCGCCCCTTATATTATCGCGCTCCCTCGTCGTTATCATCCATTCTAACCTCTCTATGTCCCCGACTACCTGTCCAATGTCGCTACTTACCTCTCCCATTACCTATAGTCCTTCTTCTCTAGATCCCTATACATTATCCTAACCCTCCCTCGGCGAGCTTACACTGCCATAAACCCCATAAAACTATAGCTCATGTTCCCCGCATGTGAGGGACGGTGGATTTGCAATCCCACCACATCGGGCATCTTCCACTATAAATTTTGCTCATCAAATTCAAGCCAATCAAAAAATTTCCAATCACTGCCAATCATTCTACCAATCATCAATCTGCCAATCAAATTTTGCCAATCACAAATTCCCTATCCCTACCAAATGTCCTTTAACTTGAGCCTCGGTGCGTCTTTACATTTTCAAAGCCCGGCTTCGCGGAGCCGAGCAATGAATGCGGGTGGTTCGTTGCCGGCAGGTGGGTCCGTCCGGCATTCGGTGCAGGGAAGGAGGCTTCCTCGGGCCGAGATTCCACGCACCCTCTGGGTACGGAACCGTCCGATGCCCCAATCTCGGCCGGCCGGAGCACTGCAACCACAAGGGGTCGCCGTGTCGACCCTTCCTAGGTGTCCTCGAACCGGGCCGCCCCCTCCGCTTAGCGGAGCACGGACGCGACTGTGCAGAGCGAGGCCCGGCGTGGATCCCGCACGGTGGTTCTTTCGAAACCGCCGTGGTTACGATCCCCGCTGGTTCCCGCTGCACACAAAGCCCGGCACGAACCGAGGGCTCGCTTCGGCTACAAGTCGATCTAACAGCTATCCCGTTTAGCGTCGATGCTTCACTTGCATGCTCACACCACGCGTTCCATCACTTATTCACACATCCAGGTGTCTCCATACACTCCGTCATTGCACCTTCTCTTACACACCCCCCAGGTACACTCATTCCGCTCACCGACTTCGCTACACACCTTATCACCGCACACCTTGGCACACCTCGTCGTTCGCACACCTCACCAACACACCTCTTTGCACCCACTCCTCGGTCACATCCTCTGTGACAACCACGGGTGTGCTCTCCTCCGCACACCCAATCACGTGCTTCACTACCAACTCAAGTATGCATTCCCACACGCGCTCGACCATTCCAGGTGTGCATCCTTTCATTCCAGGTGTACATTCTCTCTCACCTGCCACAACCAACTCGTGCTCCGTGTCACTCTCACTACTCTCACCACCACACTCGGTCGCGCATTCACTCTTACTCTCGACAGCGCACTCTGTAATCATGCACCCGTCCGTTACACACCTTTCTCGTGCACCCTCTTGTGCACACTCTCCCGTTACATCCTCCATAACACTGACTACAGGTGTGCACTCTTCCGTTACATCCGCTGTAACACTCCCCATCACGCGCTTCCATGTGCCCCCCCCCGCACCTGCGCCACGACCAACTCACTCTCGACAGCACACTCACTCTTCGGCGCGCACTTTTTCCTCAACACCCCATAGTCAGACATCCTCGCACACCTCCTCCTTCACACTCTGTACCTGTCGCACACCTTACCAGCGGCCTCTCACGAGCACCCGGGTCTAAACCAACACCCAAGCCGACTGAATCTCCCCTCACACCATATACATTTCCGAGTATATCGCCACTCACCTCGACACCTCGTCTTCGCTCCTCCTCCGCCACCTGCAAACTCTTTATTTGGTTAGTAAGCACATCATCACAATTTGAGCACAGACCTTGCACCAATTCCATCACCTCCTCCTTTATCTCTCTCTTAGTTTCCCTCCGTCTCTTCGTAATTTCACTTACCCCCTCTGCCACTTCCTCTAATATTTGCTTCACCTATTTCATTTCCCGGTGTGCCCCCTCAATTTCGTCCTCTAAGGCCACCTTGATCGTTTCTATGTGCGTCCTCACCTCCCGTTCTTTCGTCTCCATTGCTTCTGTCACCTCGTCCAACCTCTTTGTCAACCCCTCATGTACCATCTGACATTCCCTCTTCATCGCTACCAGCTCCTTTTTTTATCTCTTTTTGTGTCGCCTTTAACCCCCCGATTATCGCAGTGTTCTTTTCCACTTGCTCCACTAATTCCTTCTGTCCCACCGTCAGCTGTTCTACTCCCCTCGTCAGATCCTCTATGCCCCCCTGTAACCTGGCCGTACTATTTCTCACCTCTTTCTCCATACGCTCCTCACCTCGCTTTACCTCCTCACGTACCCCCGCGACCTCTTCGCCCACACCTCGTCTGATCTCCTCCCACATTTCTCCCATCTCTTTGGTAGCTGCTGCCCTCATCTGTTCCAAAGCATTCCTCTGGGCATCCAATTTTGTTTCTAACCCGATTTTCACCTCCTCCATCTGATCCCCCATTTGTTTAATTCCCCGGGCGGATTGCTCCCCTATTTCCCTCAATTTGCCTTCCACAGTGTTTTCTAACCCCCCTAACCCATTCTTCACCCCCTCCATCTGATTCTCCTGGGCAGCCATTCTATTTTCCAACCCCGTTAACCCCTCCTTCATTTCCCAAATTTGATTACCCATGTCCTCTTGTTGGCCCCCCAATTTACCGTCGAGCCCCCCGATTTGGCTTCCCATATCATTTCTCAATTCCCCGATTTGGTTTTCAAATCCCCCAAATTTATTGTCTAAACCCTCAATTTTATTGTCTAAACCCTCAAATTTATTGTCTAAACCCTCCAATTTGCTGTCTAACTTCCCAATTTGGGCACTAGTACCCCTTGCTTCGTCCCTCATTCTGCTTTCCATCCCTTCCATTTCTGCCCTTGATTTGTCCCCCTGCAGGTTCAGGGACGCCTGCATTTGTGCCATACATTGATCCATAAGGGCCTGCATTTGGACCACCCCCATTGGCGCAGCGGGCGCGGCTACTGCGCGCTCGTGTGAGGCGCCATTTTGTGTGCCTGAAACCTCGTGCGTGCCGCCATTTTGTGTCTCTACAACCACGTGCGCAAGGGCGCCATCTTGTGCACTCGATACCCCCGCAAGCACATCTTCATTGCTCTCCTCCTCCATTTCCCCCTTGTGGTCCTGGGTTACCCCTAACCCCTCTTCTAATTCCCCCACCGGAATCCGGTCGCCTTGATCATCCATGGCGCAATTTCGAATTTCGATGTTATGACAATTTCGGCCGCTCCAAATTTTGAGTGCGCTAAGCGCCCTTCAGGTCCGGACCTCGCTCCTGGCACCAATTGTTATGGAACCCAACGTCGGCCTTTTCCCCCCACTTATCGAGGGGGGATTAATCCCCTCGTCTATGACTGACCGACGTGGTCCTGGGGGTATGACGTCACGCACGGTCAGCGCTGGGTAGGGTATTAGGCCCACCCGCCCTATGACGTAAATACCAGCGCCTCTCGGTACGCAAGGAAATACTCCCGCTCACGGCCGCAGCGTAATGGATTGGTTGCGCCGAGCGAAGCGAACTGCGGCGTGAGCCGTTTATCGAAGGGCTAAACCCGATTCATATGCGTTGGCCGAATCGCGCCACGTACACTCAATTTGGAAATCGCTAAAGCGACTGAATGAGAAAGAAGGAAGGCAAAGGTAAAGAAGAACAGAAATTTATTAATTATTTACACAACCCAAAGAAAAGAGAGCAATCAAAGAAATATAGAGGGAAATGGAAGGAGCAGAAGGACACAGAGCAATTCTAGCTTATACTATACAGGCTTAACTTAAAACCCCAAGACAACACAGAGGACGGACAACGAGCAGACTCACATGACTGGGGGGATGAAAGGAATGGCAGATTCGAATCCTGGCAGGGCGGGGGCACGGCCCAAAGAGATCGCGGCAGGAAGGTCCGGGGCCAATGGCTCGATGTCGGTTTCCCCGCTCGAGCGTCCACGTGCCGATTCCGCAGAGAAGGCTCAAGAGCAAGGTCAAGAGCAAGGCAGCACAGCGAGGCAGTGAGCGGGCTCAAGCACAGACGAGGTACAGCAACGAGCAGGGCGCACGAACCATCTCCATCTGCATCTCTCGGTCAAAGACTTACTTTTTCGACTTACAAAGACTTACACAGACTTACAAAGTACTTACTTTTTCCACATGCAAAATTTGCATTTATGTTTATTTAAATTATACAATGGACTACAAAATGTAAATGTTTCATGATATTTGTTATATCATATCACCTTTATCTATCAATATTGTTGAAATGAAGATCAAATAGCTGTATGTTGAAATATGTTGAAAAAGTCAAAACTTTACATGGGGTGTACTTACTTTTTCATGTGAATGTGTGCATATATACACAATTACACATATATACACATATATACATAAACACACACACACACACACACACACACACACACACACACATATATATATATACACACACATGCATAGTGCATACATACACACACACACACAAACACACAAATACACACACACACACACATCCACACACACACACACACATATATATATATATATATATATATATATATATATATATATATATATATATATATATATATATATATATATATATATATATGTATGTATATATATATATATATATATATATATATATATATATATATATATATATATATATATATATATATATATATATATATATATATACAGACTTGGCATTTAATATGGATTATTTTTTTTGTGGGGGTGAACTTACTTTTCAAGATGACTTAGAACCAAAAGTTCATTGGAATTATGTTGAAAGTATTCTAGATTTTGTTAATGTGACCTTTAAAAGAAACAAAAACCACATTTGACATTTCGAAGCAAATATATTGATCCTTGAAAGTGATGTAAACTGATATCGAACTCAATTCACGGACAGTACTGTGTTAAACTTCTGTACGTTTTCCAGAAGTATCTCTTTATTTTGCACATTAGCCAAATGTTTTTTCAACAAAAACAAAAGCTAAATTATGACTGGGATTACGGACAGCAAAATTACAGTTCAGTACTTCGTGTAACCCCCACGAGCACGAATTACAGTTCAGGAGAGCACGTACACGTCGAGGCATGCTGATCACGAGATTTGCCAAGGTTTGGACAGGAATCGCTTGCCATGCAGTGACAACAGCCTGCTGCAATTCATGCACAGAGGTAGGCTGCTGGTCCAAGTTGTCGATTTGACGCGTTAATTCTGCCCACAAGTTCTCTATTGGATTCATATCCGGGGACATGGCAGGCCACTCCCTATGCTCTACACCACGGTCAGCAAGAAAGTGTTGGATCATGCGAGCACGATGAGGCCATGCATTGTCATCTTGGAAGACAAAGTTTCCTCGAAAGGCTGCACGAGCAAATGGAAGCAATGTTTCTTCCAGAATGACCCTGTACTTGAACTGGTTTAGGTTTCCATTCAGAACAACCAGGTCAGTTTTGCCCCCTGCATGAAAAGCAGCCCAAATGGTCACCCCACCACCTCCAGCTTGGACTCTTGGCACTATACAATCTTCGTTGTTGGCTTCAGGCATTTGCCTGCGCACTCGGACAGAGCCATCTTGACGATAGACCAGAAATCTAGACTCGTCACTGAAGGTCACGTGATTCCAGTGTCCTGGCTGCCATTGACGGTGCTCTCTGGCACACTGCAATCGGCGCTGGCTGTGTTGTCTGGTCAGGCGTGGCTTTCTCAGGGGACGTCTGGCACGATAGCCTGCTTGAACCAGTCGTTGGTTGACTAGCCTTCTGGATACAGGCACATTTGTCAGTTGCTGCCACTCAGTCCTAAGCCGATTAGCTGACTTGGTACGGCCATTGCAGACTAACCGGTGCAGCTGGCGATCATCTCTCCTTGTGGTTCTGCGTGGACGTCCTGGCCTCGGTATTGGAGTAGGGACACCCCTCTGAGCATTTCGTTTCAGGATCTTTGACACCTGACCTTGAGTGATCCCATACTGCCAAGCAATAGCATGCTGTTTCATGCCAGAATTTCGTAAAGCCACCACTCCATGACAAACAGCATTGTCAACTTGAGGGACCATCTCCAGAGGAAACGGAAATAACTTTTGTAGATGTGCAGCAGTTGTTTTCCACGAATACAGAACGCAACAACCCTTATATATTGGATTGTGAAGCCAATCGTCAAATGTACCTGTCCTTACATTTTGTCACGCCACCTGTGATATAATCCTGTTATTGACTTCTTGCTGGAAAAGACAATCAGTGACATGGTTCTTTCAACAAAGACATCACCGAAGGGTAAAATAAACTCACCAGATTGATATACTGAGATCAGAAAGTAAACCCAAGTCAAGAAAAAACAAGTACAAAAAGTTTTAATTGAAACAAAAGCCGCGTCGATGTTACACAATGCCAAATGCAGCTGTGCCTATAACATCGATGTTATAGGCACAGGACATTCCTATTGATTCGATTACTTGATGTTATTTTTGTGCAAAGTGAAAATATATCTCGGCAAATTCCCGTGTGTGGCGACGAATTTTTAATATATCTCGGCATTTTCCCGTCTGTTATTTCAGGCGGTGTATGATTGACCATGCCGCGATTTAAAAAAAATATATCTCTGCAATTTCCCGTATGTGGCGACACGTGAACGAAGCTATGCTCCTCTCTCCACATTATTGTGACGACGTATAAATTAAATATTTCATCGTGACGATTGTCATCAAATGGACGAATTTTTAATATATCTCGGCATTTTCCCGTCTGTTATTTCGGGCGGTGCATGACTGACCATGCCGCGATTAAAATAAAAAAAACTCAATGGACTTGAAGTTACAGGCCTTTGAGAATTCATTTCGTTCTATAAAGGGCAACTTTCATCGGATTTTCTTCCCGTTTTTTTTCAACCGAGTCTAAAACTATGTTAGCGACTGTGAAAAATGAAATGATATATCGAATTTGATTTGAAATAAAACTGTGTGAGAGAGGAAGACACCACGGGCCTACAAAACAGGCCTCAAAGCTATGCGAGTTAATAAAATGGTGGATATTTGTTTATATGAAGCCTCTCCCACAATGGGTGGAGCTATGGTTCCCAGAATGGGTGGAGCTTTGAGGTTTTGTCTTCTCTGCAAGAACAAGAAGAAGAAGAAGAAGAAGAAGAAGAACAACAACAACAGCAGAGGGCACTCACTCTATTAGCAGCGTCTGCGACGCGGCTAAAAAATATTCCATATTAAATGCCAAGTCTGTATATATATTGTTGCGGATATGGGATTTGGCCTCTATCCATATCCGCTTGTAAATATTCCCCTATTTCCCCAATACTCCCCAACTATCCCCAATCCCCCATTCCCTAGTCCCATTGCCTGTAAATAACACTCTGTAGAACCGACCTTCCCCTTTTTCCCCCATTAAATGTCGTGCCCAGGTCCACCGCATCTCACGTAGACAACTTTCGGACATCTTGCTAGTTATTCTTAGTCTATGTCAGTTAAGGACTCGTTTCCATTAATTCTGACTCTTCGTTGCACCAGAATGTGATTATATGGCACCAGTAGTGAGTTTAGGACCTTCCCATACCTCCTCCCATCTTCTTCCCCAAACAACAACTACAACAACAACTACAACAACTACAACAACGGCGCGCGCGGGGAGTGTGCGTCCTCACTCCAGCTCGGTTAGCCGCCATTACCCATGTGCGCCGACGGGGTTACCACGAAGGGGCTGCCTGTCGGCCCCTCGTCAAGGGCGGAGCCGGTAACCCCCCGCACCCAATGAGAAGCAATGGGCCGATTCCATCTGGGGCGGAGCTAACGAGCTGAGGGCGTGTCACTCCCCGCCGGAGATACGCAGCGACTTACCGGATGTGAAGTCAGATGCGCCTGAACTACGGAGAGCAAAGGACGCCACCCCCAGCGCGACGATACCTCCCCGCATCTTTGGACCGGACCGGGTCGATTCTGTCCTTGAGCCAAGAGTGCACCTTGAGCCATCGACTGCCCGCTTTCCTTGCCATCAATCCCCGTGTGAGTCAGTTTTGTCCTGTTTATCTGTGGTCTGTCGGGAATAAGATAAGTGTGTCTAAGTGCCTATCTTTCTATGCTGTCCCTCTCATTCCTGTAATCTAACCTTCCGCCATATTATAACCTCCTCCGGAGGTCTTGAGAACCGTATCCCTGGTGTCGTATCATTTTAATCCCAGCCGTTGTGTCCTTTTCCTTCATTGATCTAGCGTAGCGCGGCTCGGCCAAGGTTCGAGTATAATCGGGTAACTTGTGCGGACACGGCGGCCATTCCGCTCGGCCCACCATAACATCAAAGTCGTGTCTGTAACAATTGGTGTCAGGAGTGTCGGATTCGGACCTGGGACTAAATTCATTTAGCCCAAATTTTGGAACACCAAGTGTACCATTAGGGTAACATTTTGGTGTTGGGAAGTAGAATTCGATCCGGAGCGCGTTTTACGCGCTCGAAATTATAACAGCGAAATTTGATTGTGTTTTACAAAATATAAAAACCCGAATTTTGAAAGTCGCGCTATGGCAGACCAAGACGGCTGGGTTCCGGTAGTAGGGAGTGAGGCAGGGTCGATCCAGGACCAAATTGAGGGACGTGAGGAGAGCGAAGCAGCGAGGGTAGCAGACGCGCGAAATAGCGCCTCGCACATGGCCACGGCGCCCACGCCCGCGACCGTGGTAGCGCCGCTGGTAAATTTGGACCTTTTTTTCATACAAATGAAGGCCCTTATGGCCCAGAATAGCGAGCAAATGAGGGAGGAAATGAGGGCTCAGAGTGAGCGATTGGAGGGCCAATTGGGGGTAATGGGAAACCAAATGGGGGTAATGAGGGACGAAGCGAGGGGTACCGGTGAGGGATTAGACAAGAAATTAGAGGGGTTAGACAATGGGATAGAAGGGGTGAAACATGGGTTAGGGAGTAGAATAGAGGGATTAGACAATAGATTAGGGGAAATACAGGAGGGGTTAATGGGGGTAGAAAACAGAATGGCCGTTCAGGAGAATCAAATGGAAGGGATGAAAAAGGGGTTAGAGGGGTTAGAAAACAGTATGGAAGGCAAATTGAGGGACATGAGGGACCAAGCGGAAAGGGAAGTTAAACAAATGGGGCAGCAGATAGAGGGGGTCAGAATGGGGGTAGAAACCAAACTGGATGCTCACAGGGAGGAAATGGAGCAGATGAGGGTGGCATCTGGGCAGGAGATGCAAGTGATGGGAGAGGAGATCAGAAGAGGTGTGAGTGAGGAGGTCGGAGGAGTGCGCGAGGAGGTGAGGCACTGTAAGGAGCGCATGGAGAAGGAGGTGAGAAAGGGGACTGTAAAATTGCAAGGGGGTATAGAGGAGTTGACGCTGGGAGTAGAACAACTGACAGTGGGACAAAAGGAGTTGGGGGACCAGGTAAAGAAGAACACAGCGGTAATAGAGGGTTTAAAATCGACACAGAAGGAGATGAAAAAGGACGTAGGGGTAATTAAAAAAGAGTGTCAGACGGTACATGAGGACCTGACGAGGAAAATGGACAAGGTGGTAGAAGTGATGGAGGTTAAAGAGCGGGAGGTGCGGGAGCACATAAAAAAAAATAAAGTGGAGTTAGAGGAAGAACTTAAAGGGGTGCACGAAGAGATGAAGGAGGTGAAGCAGAAATTAGAAGAAGTGGAAGAAGGGGTGAGCGAAATTAAGAAGCGACGGAGAGAGGATAAGAAAGAGATAAAGGAGGAAGTAAAAGAATTGGTCCAAAGTCTGTGTTCGGATCGTGATGATGTGCTCATTAACCGGATGAGGGATTCGCAGGTGATGGAGGAGAAGCGAAGAGGAAGAGGACCCGGTGTAAGTGGTGACCAATATGGTCGTGCGTATGATGCGCCAGGGGATTTAGGAAGCTTGGGGGTCGAGATGGACCCGGGTGTTCGTGAGAGGCCGTTGGTGAAGTGTGCGACAGGTCTGGTGTGCGAAAAAAGAGGTGTGCGAGAAAGTCCGACTCTGGGGTGTGTGAGGAAAAAGTGCGTGCCAAGGAGTGAGGATGCTGGCGAGAATGAGTCGGTCGTAGCGCGTGTGCGAGGGAGCACATGGAAGCGCGGTGTGGTAAGTGTTACAGAGGGTGTGACGGGAGAGTGTGCGCAAGAGTGTGCGCGAGAAAGGTGTGTGACGGACGGGTGCATGGGGAAAGAGTGCGCTGTCAAAGGCAAGGAAGAATGCACACCTGTGGTGAGTGTTACAGAGGGTGTAACGGGAGAGTGTGCGCGAGAAAGGTGTGTGACGGACAGGTGCATGAGGAAAGAGTGCGCTGTCAAGAGTAAGGGTGAGTGCGCTGTCAAGAATGGAGGAGAGAGTAGTGAGAGTGACAAGGAGCATGAGTTGGTTGTGACAGGTGAGAAAGGATGCACACCTGGAATGGTAGAGCGTGAGTGGGAATGCATGCTGGAATTGGTAGTGAGGCACGTGGTTGGGTGTGCGAATGAGAGCACACCTGTGATTGTCACAGAGGAGGTGACAGAGGAGGGGGCGCGAAGAGGTGTGTTGGTGAGGTGTGCGACCAACGAATGTGTGCCAAAGTGTTCGGTGGTCAGGTGTGTGACCAAGGCTGTGAGTGGAATGGGTGTACCTGGGTGTGTTAGAGAAGGTACGACGAGGAGCATGGAAACGGCTGGATGTGTGAGCAAGGAACGGGCTGCGGGGTGTAAGCATGCAGGTGAGGCATCGAAGGTAACCGGGTTAGAGGTTAGGTCGACTTTTAGCCGAATCGGGCCCTCGGTGCGTGCCGGGCCTCGCTTGGAACGGCCGCGTCCGGGCTCCACTAGGCGGAGCGGGCAGCCCGATAGAAAGGGTTGTCATGGCGACCACTTTTTGTTGAGGCAGTCCGGCAGGTCGAGATCGGGACATTGGATGGCTCCACGCCGAGATGGTGCGTGGGATCTCGGCCCGGGTAAGCCCCCGTCCCTGCACCGAGTGCCGGACGCATCCAGCCGCTGGCGCAGAACAACCCGCATTCATGGCTTGGCTTTACGAAGCCGGGCTTTGGACAGGAATTGGCGCACCGAGAGGCATTAGTGAGTAGACTGGGTGATGAGGTTAGTGTTTTGGCCCCGAAATTAGAGAAAAACAAAATTTGATGATTGGCAAAGGATTGGCAGTAGTGATTGGCAGATGATGGGCAGTGATTGGCAAAATTTTTGATTTATTGAAATTTGATGTGCAAAATTGGTAGTGAGCGATGGGCCCGGTGGGTAAGGGGGGCATCCCTGCCACCCTTCCCATATAGTGGGGCAAAGGAGCAATAGCTTATGGGGTGTATGGCAGTGAAAACTAGCCCGGGTGGGTTAGGTTATATTGATAGGGATCTAGCGAAGATGACATTAGGTGACGTTAAGTTTAGTTAGTGACTGATACCTGTAGTGGGGACGCAGGTAGTTTAGTGTGGATGATAATGACGAGGGAGCGCAATAGTTTAAAGGGACGACTGGGAAGCGCAAGTTTCAGAGGGGAGTAGTTAGATGAGATGATGCTGTGTGAGAACTGGACAGGTGTGTGGAGCAGTGTATGAGTAGTGAGTGTTGTGGATCAGCGCGAATGCGCTTGGGGAGAGAAGGGTGCAGGTGGCACCAGGTGTGAGAGCACAGGTGTGCAAGTACAGGTGTGTGGAGAGAGTTGGAGTAAGTGGTACGGAGTGGTGTGCATGGTGCGAAGGTGTGAATGGGGGAAGAGTGGACCCCCATCACGGATACCCGGGGCGGGTAGTGTAAGTGTTAGGTAGAGGGTACAGGTAAATTGTGGTTGGATATTGGCATCTGTGGTGCGGGTGACAGAATGGTATTGTGGATGGGTGCATTAGTGTTGTGGAAATGGCTGGGCGTGTAGCCTGTTAGTGTGTGTAGTTGGTTGGGCACTCCACCACTGTGAGGATGTCGGCCAGGTGAGGCCGCAGGTGGGCTCTGGGAGCCGGTAGTTGTGAGTGGGTGCCTGAGGATCCCGGGTGTGGATCGGGCAGCAGGTGTGGTAATGGCAAATTTTGATGTTCAGTTGGAGATGGCAAATTTTGATGAGAGTTGAAAATGGCAAATTTGATTGGTTAGGAGGGAGAGAAGACGAATTTGGTTTATGGGAGGAACGGGGAAGACAGTAGGGACGTTTGTTGATTTGTAAAGTAGATGTTTATGGGTAGTGTTGTGTTTTGTGGATACAGTAAGGGGTAAGGGAGGGGCCATGTAGGTTACCTGGTGGGGGGGGGGGGGGCGTACGGTAGGAACGTACCTGTCTCACCTGGTTCCCATGTGCCCCCAGTGTGCATTACCTTACATTGCGTGCACTTTTGCGCCCTTACCACCTTACTCACTTGTCTGCTTCTTTTGTCTCCCACCTCCGAGGATCTGGCTTTGGGGCAGAGAGAGAGGAGAGAGAGGTGCTGGCTCCGCAGTTGTGGGCCTGCACTTTCGCTGCTTGCTGCCTGGATCGATACACCATATGGACCGCAATTTTGGTGGCCACCCACAATGGACCGCAGTTCGTTTGCGGCCAAGCACCACCCGTGGATGGACCTATGGGTCAACGTGGCACCTATGCCATACAGGTGAACCACTAATAGTTGGCCCCCTGACGGCCACAATAAAGAAATGGACGCGGTTGGCGCCTTTCTTTATTTTTGAAAGCAGTAAGAAGGCCAAGTGCACCACACGAAGGCAAGACCAGCGGCAGAACATCGGCCGGCTGCGACACCACACCATGATCATTAAACATTTTATTGGTGCACCGGATGGTGCTGACTGTGTGATGGGGTGGTGCTTTTGGTGCTTGGATGGGGTGCTCTGCACATTATTAAAGGCCGTAAGGCCACAGAGCACTCGTGGGTTGGTGTATCGATGCTGGCATGCGTGCTCTCTCTATGCATAACATCTGCATGTGTTCCTCCAAAAACAGGTCCTGGATCGTAGTGTAAATATCAGCGTAGTCTTGTGTAAATAATGCTCCCTACCGGCTGTATGTTTAGTTTGCGAATTCTTTCCGCGATTCGGTTATCCTGTGGGCGTGTTTCTGTGAGGAGAAGGGTGCAACGTCGCAGGGGGACATATTTACTCATTTGTGAATATCTGTAAAACTGTCGCACTCAGGGTAGAGTTAATAGTAGAGGGAACTACATCTGAGTGCCACACTAAAATAGGTAAAAATTTATCGGGTCGGGACGCCCCGAGGGTAGAGAAGGGTGCAATGTTGCGGATATGGGATTTGGCCTCTATCCATATCCGCTTGTAAATATTCCCCTATTTCCCCAATACTCCCCAACTATCCCCAATCCCCCATTCCCTAGTCCCATTGCCTGTAAATAACACTCTGTAGAACCGACCTTCCCCTTTTTCCCCCATTAAATGTCGTGCCCAGGTCCACCGCATCTCACGTAGACAACTTTCGGACATCTTGCTAGTTATTCTTAGTCTATGTCAGTTAAGGACTCGTTTCCATTAATTCTGACTCTTCGTTGCACCAGAATGTGATTATATGGCACCAGTAGTGAGTTTAGGACCTTCCCATACCTCCTCCCATCTTCTTCCCCAAACAACAACTACAACAACAACTACAACAACTACAACAACAACTACAACAACTACAACAACGGCGCGCGTGGGGAGTGTGCGTCCTCACTCCGGCTCGGTTAGCCGCCATTACCCATGTGCGCCGACGGGGTTACCACGAAGGGGCTGCCTGTCGGCCCCTCGTCAAGGGCGGAGCCGGTAACCCCCCGCACCCAATGAGAAGCAACGGGCCGTTTCCATCTGGGGCGGAGCTAACGAGCCGAGGGCGTGTCACTCCCCGCCGGAGATACGCAGCGACTTACCGGATGTGAAGTCAGATGCGCCTGAACTACGGAGAGCAAAGGACGCCACCCCCAGCGCGACGATACCTCCCCGCATCTTTGGACCGGACCGGGTCGATTCTGTCCTTGAGCCAAGAGTGCACCTTGAGCCATCGACTGCCCGCTTTCCTTGCCATCAATCCCCGTGTGAGTCAGTTTTGTCCTGTTTATCTGTGGTCTGTCGGGAATAAGATAAGTGTGTCTAAGTGCCTATCTTTCTATGCTGTCCCTCTCATTCCTGTAATCTAACCTTCCGCCATATTATAACCTCCTCCGGAGGTCTTGAGAACCGTATCCCTGGTGTCGTGTCATTTTAATCCCAGCCGTTGTGTCCTTTTCCTTCATTGATCTAGCGTAGCGCGGCTCAGCCAAGGTTCGAGTATAATCGGGTAACTTGTGCGGACACGGCGGCCATTCCGCTCGGCCCACCATAACATCAAAGTCGTGTCTGTAACAATATATATATATATATATATATATATATATATATATATATTGTTGCGGATATGGGATTTGCATCCATCCATATCCACTTGTAAATATTCCCCTATTTCCTCAATACTTCCCAACTATCCCCAATCCCCCATTCCCTAGTCCCATTTTCTGTAAACAACACTCTGTAGACCCGACCTCCCCCTATTTCCCCCATTAAATGTCGCACCCAGGTTCACCGCATCTCATGTAAGACAACTATAGGACATCTTGCTAGTTATTCTTAGTCTATGTCAGTTAAGGACTCGTTTCCATTAATTCTGACTCTTCGTTGCACCAGAATGTGATTGTATGGCACCGTTAGGAAGTTTAGGACCTCCCAATACCTCCCCGCAGCTCTTCCTCACGGTTCAGCAACAACAACAACAACAACAGCAGCGGCGGGCACGGGGAGTGCGCGTCCTCACTCCGGCTTGGTTGGTAGGGGGTGTTGGGAGGGCACCAGGCCTTTCCAACGAGCCGCCATCGAACATGTGCTCGACGGGGTTACCAAATAGGGGCTCCCTGTCAGCTCCTCGTCAAGGCGGAGCCCGGTAACCCCCGCACCCAATAGAAGCGGCGGACCGGTCCCATCTGGGGCGGAGCCAACCAGCCGAGGGCGTGTCACTCCCCGCTGAGCATGCGCAGGAAGAGGGAGGTGACGTCAGATGCGCGCTGAGCTTGGAGAAAGAAAGACGCCACCTCCGAGCGCTGTGAGGCCTCCCTGCATCTTTTGGACCGTGCTTTATCCTGTCCCCGAGCCAAGGTGCACCTTGTGCTATCGACTACCTGTCCTTCCCTGCCATCAATCCCTGTGTAAGTCAGCCTTGTTCCGTTTGTCTGTGGTCTGTCTGGGATAAAATAAGATTGTATCTAAGTGCCTATCTCTTCTGTGTCTTTTACCTCACTCTACCTTGTAATCTACCCCTTTTCTCCACCACTAATTATACCCTCCTCCGGAGGTCTTGAGAACTGTACCCCTTGCGTCGTTTCATTTATCCCAGTCGTTGTGTCCTTTCCAATCATTGATTTAGCGTAGCGCGATTTGGCCAACGTCCGGGTGGAATCGGGTGAGTTGGGGAAGAATCGGGGGAACTGTTAGGTCGCGGTGGACCATCCGCTCAGCCCATCATAACATCTAATCCGCGATCCGTAACAATTGGTGTCGAGGAGTGAGATACGAGGCCCGAAGCGCGCTTAACGCGCTCAAAATTACAAGCAGTTGGAAATTGTTTTGTTTTACAAAAAACCCGAATTTTGAAAGTCGCGCTATGGCAGATCAAGACGGCTGGGTTCCGGTAGAGGAGAGTGAGGCAGGGTCGATCCAGGACCAAATTGAGGGACAAGAGGAGAGTGAAGCAGTGAGGGCGGCAGGTTCGCAAGATGGCGCTCTCGCGCACGAGGTTGCGGGCGCGCAAAATGGCGCCTCGCACATGGCTACGGTGGCCACACCCGCTGCACAAGTGGGAGGGATGGCCCAAATGCAGGCCCTCATGGAGCAATTTATGGTACAAATGCAGGCGTCCCTCAACCTGCAGAAGGACGAGATGAGGGCTGGTAGTGAGCGATTGGGGGGCAGAATGGGGGGCAAAATGGGAGAAATGGGGGAACGGTTAGAACAAAGGATGGGGTCCAATAGCGAGAAATTGAGGGATGACATGGGAAACCAGATCGGGGGTTTAAGGGATGACATGGGAAACCAGATCGGGGGTTTAAGGGATGACATGGGGGCCCAGATCGGAGGGTTAGGGAGTAGAATAGAGGGATTAGACAATAGATTAGGGGAAATACAGGAGGGGTTAACGGGGATAGAAAACAGAATGGCCGCTCAAGAGAATCAAATGGAAGGGATGAAAAAGGGGTTAGATGGGTTAGAAAACAGTATGGAAGGCAAATTGAGGGACATGAGGGACCAAGCGGAAAGGGAAGTTAAAAAAATGGGGCAGCAGATAGAGGGGGTCAGAATGGGGGTAGAAACTAAATTGGATGCTCACAGGGAGGAAATGGAGCAGATGAGGGTGGCATCTGGGCAGGAGATGCAAGTGATGGGAGAGGAGATCAGAAGAGGTGTGAGTGAGGAGGTCGGAGGAGTGCGCGAGGAGGTGAGGCACTGTTAAGAGCGCATGGAGAAGGAGGTGAGAAAGGGGACTGTAAAATTGCAAGGTGGTATAGAGGAGTTGACGCTGGGAGTAGAACAACTGACAGTGGGACAAAAGGAGTTGGGGGCCAGGTAAAGAAGAACACAGCGGTAATGGAGGGTTTAAAATCGACACAGAAGGAGATGAAAAAGGACGTAGGGGTAATTAAAAAAGAGTGTCAGACGGTACATGAGGACCTGACGAGGAAAATGAACAAGGTGGTAGAGGTGATGGAGGTTAAAGAGCGGGAGGTGCGGGAGCACATAGAAAAAAATAAGGTGGAGTTAGAGGAAGAACTTAAGGGGGCGCACGAGGAGATTAAGGAGGTGAAGCAGAAATTGGAAGAAGTGGAAGAAGGGGTGAGCGAAATTAAGAAGCGACGGAGAGAGGATAAGAAAGAGATAAAGGAGGAAGTAAAAGAATTGGTCCAAAGTCTGTGTTCGGATCGTGATGATGTGCTCATTAACCGGATGAGGGATTCGCAGGTGATGGAGGAGAAGCGAAGAGAAAGAGGACCCGGTGTAAGTGGTGACCAATATGGTCGTGCGTATGATGCGCCAGGTGATTTAATAAGCTTGGGGGTCGAGATGGACCCGGATGTTCGTGAGAGGCCAAGAGTGAGGTGTATGGCTGGTCCGGAGGGTATGGAACGAGGGTGCGAGCGAGAGGGTCCGGTGATGGGAGAGGTGCGAGGTGTGAGTGAGCAAGGTTGTGGTGGTATGGAATGGGTAGCGGGTTGCGGAAGTGTGACCCATGCATCGACACCAACAGGGGTAGTTTTTAGAGGGACAGGGGAGGCACGGGAGCCCCTTGGGGGTAATGTACTGTGGGGGCCCGGCCGGTTCGGCCCCGTGCTGACCCCGCAAGGGGCGACGCACGGGGTCCGGCAGGTGGGCAACGACTCGCATACGAGGTGGTCCCACAAGGTCCCACTCGTGCCGTATGACGGCAAGAGTGATCTACGCGCGTACCTGGCGCAGTTTGACTGTGTGTGTAAGGGCAACGGTTGGGGTGAGGACGAAGGTGGAGTACACCTGGTGGCCGCATTGCGCGGCGCGGCGGCGGAGGTGCTGACGGCATTACCAGCGGGTGCTCTCACCCTGCCAGCCCTCCGCGACGCCCTAATTAATCGATTCGGCATTGAACAGCAGAGCGAGCTTGTTAAAGCTCAGCTCACGCTGCGAAAACACAAGCCCCAGGAAGCCATCGGGGAACTTGCCCACGACATTCGCCGCGCAGTGGGGATCGCACATGCTAACATGGCAGCGGATTCCCGGGAAAGCCTGGCGCTGGACCATTTTATCCAGGCCCTCCCGGATATTGAGCTCCGGCAACAGCTCGCCATGTGGCGCCCGCAGACTCTGAGCCAGGCAGCTGACGCTGCAGCCCGTTGGGAAGCAGCGAGGCCCCTGGCCCGGGGGAGCGAGCGTCACGCAATGGCGGTCCGCCAGGTGGGACACCCGATGGAGGGCGGACCCCTTAGGGGGCCTGCCCCCGACGTGAGTCCTGACCTGGCGGGCATGGTCCGGAGGCTGGTGGACCAGCGCCTGGCGGGACCTGGACCATGGCAGGCGGCCCCGGAGGTGGCCCGCGGTGGACCACGAGCGGGTAATCCAATTCGGACCTTCAGGGGGGGAAATTTGGAATTCCGGAGACAAGCACCTTATCAGGTGAGGTGCTATACTTGCAACCGTCTGGGTCACCTGGCACGGCACTGTCGAGCCACGCGCCGGGATGATCCCCGGCGGTTGAGGTCCTTAACTCCGCCCAGGGGGGAGCAGGTTAGCCGACCCCAGACACCCCCCCCCGCCAGACCCCGGGAAACTAGAAGGCCTTACACCGGCGAGCAGGCGCCCCCGTGGATTGCCTCGGCTTTAGATGCCGAGGCGGGACCCAGTACCTCTGAATAAGGGGGGCTTATTAGTGCCAGAGGACTGGGGGATTGATGAGCGATGGGCCCGGTGGGTAAGGGTGGCATCCCTGCCACCCTTCCCATGAGGGGGGGCAAATGCGCTATAGATTATGGGGTTTATGGCAGTGAAAACTAGCCCGGGTGGGTTAGGATATTGTGTGTAGGGATCTAGCGAAGATGACATTAGGTAACGTTAAGGTTAGTTAGTGACAAGGATACCTGTAGAGGGGACGCAGGTAGATTAGAGTGGATGATAATGACGAGGGAGCACAATAGTTTAAAGGGACGACTGGGAAGCGCAAGTTTCAGAGGGGAGTAGTTAGATGAGATGATGCTGTGTGAGAACTGGACAGGTGTGTGGAGCAGTGTATGAGTAGTGAGTGTTGTGGATCAGCGCAAATGCGCTTGGGGGAGAGAAGGGTGCAGGCGGCACCAAGTATGAGAACACAGGTGTGCAAGTACAGGTGTGTGGAATACATGGAGTATTGGAATGAGTGGTGTGGAGAGAGTTGGAGTAAGTGGTACGGAGTGGTGTGCATGGTGCAAAGGTGTGGATGGGGGAAGAGTGGACCCCTTTTCACGAGTACCCGGGGAGGGTAGTTTAAAGAATAGTTAGAAGGTATAGGTAAATTGTGGTTGGATATTGGCATTTGTGGTGCGGTTGCAGAATGGTATTGTGGATGGGTGCATTGGTGTGGTGAAATTGGCTGGTCGTGTGGCCTGTTAGTATGAGTGTGAATGGTTGGGCACTCCGCCACTGTTAGATGTCGGCCAGGTGAGGCCACAGGTGGGCTCTGGGAGCCGTTAGTGTCAGTGGGTGCCTGAGGATCCCGGGTGTGGATCGGGCAGCCCGTGCCAGAGAGGGCACTGAGGGGGTGAGAGTGCGAGAGGGCCTTCCCCAGTTAGTTAGGTTAGGGTGAGGAGCAGGTGAGCTCGGTAGGCAACAACAGTGGTGGAGGTGTGCAGGTGGGCGGACCAGCTGGGAGCGTCACACGACCCAGCCACCGAAATTGTGCGGGGGCACCGAGTGATGAATCGGGGGAGTGAGACCCCAACTTGAGAAGCACCACAGTTTGGTCAATGGGAATTGGTTTTTAGAACCCATAGTGTAAGTTGGCCAATGGATTGGCAGGGAAAGACCCCGGGTAATGTAAAGTTGTTAAAGTCATTTAGGAAATAGTTAGGATTGATGAACCTGTCGCACCATACGCAGCCACTTACCTGAGGTGATGATGATGACTCCACACCTGTGTTCCTTTGTTCTGTGTTGCAGGAAAGGAGAATTGCTGTGTGGATTTGTGAGACGCATCACGACGTGGATGAGACATTGGGGTGATTCCATCTCTCCCTCCTTAGGAGGGACTGATGATGAATTGGTGATGGCAAATTTTGATGTTGAGTTGGAGATGGCAAATTTTGATGAGTTGGAAATGGCAAATTTGATTGGTTAGGAGGGAGAGAAGACGAATTTGGTTTATGGGAGGAACGGGGAAGACAGTAGGGACGTTTGTTGATGTGTAAAGTAGATGTTTATGGGTAGTGTTGTGTTTTGTGGATACAGTAAGGGGTAAGGGAGGGGCAATGTAGGTTACCTGGTGGGGGGGGGGGGGCGTACAGTAGGAACGTACCTGTCTCACCTGGTTCCCATGTGCCCCCAGTGTGCATTACCTTGAATTGCGTGCACTTTTGCGCCCTTACCACCTTACTCACTTGTCTTCTTTTGTCTCCCACCTCCGAGGATCTGGCTTTGGGGCAGAGAGAGAGGAGAGAGAGGTGCTGGCTCCGCAGTTGTGGGCCTGTACTTCCGCTGCTTGCTGCCTGGATCGATACACCATATGGACCGCAATTTTTGTGGCCGCCCACAATGGACCGCAGTTCTTTTGCGGTCAAGCACCACCCGTGGATGGACCTCTGGGTCAACGTGGCACCTATGCCATACAGGTGAACCACTTTTAGTTGGCCCCCCTGACGGCCACAATTTAGAAATGGACGCGGTTGGTGCCTTTCTTTATTTCTAAAGAAGCCAGAAGGCCAAGTGCACTCCATGAAGGCAAGACCAGCGGCAGAACATCGGCCGGCTGCGACACCACCGGTGACCATGGACACTTGATTGTGCATTTATTATTGAACACTTTATTGGTGCACCGGATGGTGCTGACTGTGCATAATGGGGTGGTGCTTTTGGTGCTTGGACGGGGTGCTCTGCACATTATTAAAGCCGTAGGGCCACAGGGCACTCGTGGGTTGGTGTATCGATGCTGGCATGCGTGCTCTCTCTATGCATAACATCTGCATGTGTTCCTCAAAGAACAGGTCCTGGATCGTAGTGTAAATATCAGTGTAGTCTTGTGTAAATGATGCTCCCTACCAGCTGTATGTTTAGTTTGAGGATGCTTTCCGCGATTCGGTTATCCTGTGGGTGTGTTTCTGTTAGCAGAAGGGTGCAACGTCGCAGGGGGACATATTTACTCATTTGTGAACATCTGTAAAACTGTCGCACTCAGGGTTGAGTTAATAGTAGAGGGAACTACATCTGAGTGCCACACTAACGTAGGTAAAAATTTATCGGGTCGGGACGCCCCGAGGTAGAGAAGGGTGCAATGTTGCGGATATGGGATTTGCATCCATCCATATCCGCTTGTAAATATTCCCCTATTTCCTCAATACTTCCCAACTATCCCCAATCCCCCATTCCCTAGTCCCATTTTCTGTAAACAACACTCTGTAGACCCGACCTCCCCCTATTTCCCCCATTAAATGTCGCACCCAGGTTCACCGCATCTCATGTAAGACAACTATAGGACATCTTGCTAGTTATTCTTAGTCTATGTCAGTTAAGGACTCGTTTCCATTAATTCTGACTCTTCGTTGCACCAGAATGTGATTGTATGGCACCGTTAGGAAGTTTAGGACCTCCCAATACCTCCCCGCAGCTCTTCCTCACGGTTCAGCAACAACAACAACAACAACAACAGCAGCGGCGGGCACGGGGAGTGCGCGTCCTCACTCCGGCTTGGTTGGTAGGGGGTGTTGGGAGGGCACCAGGCCTTTCCAACGAGCCGCCATCGAACATGTGCTCGACGGGGTTACCAAATAGGGGCTCCCTGTCAGCTCCTCGTCAAGGGCGGAGCCCGGTAACCCCTGCACCCAATAGAAGCGGCGGACCGGTCCCATCTGGGGCGGAGCCAACCAGCCGAGGGCGTGTCACTCCCCGCTGAGCATGCGCAGGAAGAGGGAGGTGACGTCAGATGCGCGCTGAGCTTGGAGAAAGAAAGACGCCACCTCCGAGCGCTGTGAGGCCTCCCTGCATCTTTTGGACCGTGCTTTATCCTGTCCCCGAGCCAAGGTGCACCTTGTGCTATCGACTACCTGTCCTTCCCTGCCATCAATCCCTGTGTAAGTCAGCCTTGTTCCGTTTGTCTGTGGTCTGTCTGGGATAAAATAAGATTGTATCTAAGTGCCTATCTCTTCTGTGTCTTTTACCTCACTCTACCTTGTAATCTACCCCTTTTCTCCACCACTAATTATACCCTCCTCCGGAGGTTTTGAGAACTGTACCCCTTGCGTCGTTTCATTTATCCCAGTCGTTGTGTCCTTTCCAATCATTGATTTAGCGTAGCGCGATTTGGCCAACATCCGGGTGGAATCGGGTGAGTTGGGGAAGAATCGGGGGAACTGTTAGATCGCGGTGGACCATCCGCTCGGCCCATCATAACATCTAATCCGCGATCCGTAACAATATATATATATATATATATATATATGTATATATATATATATATACATATATATATTGTTATGTCGGGTGGGTAGTGATATGTAGAGCCAGATAGATCTGTGTAGGTAACGTTCTTCGTCTGTCGCGGTAAGGAATCTACCCTGTAATAAGTTCCATGTCTAGGCGTTTTGTCGGTAAGGAGTATACTTGTGAACCTACCAGAAGGTTCATGTTTTAAGTAGAGTTAGGGATTAAAGAGTAGCGCCCCTGTGTGTCTCACCTGGTCAGCCAAACCTTTGTCCC
Source organism: Myxine glutinosa (assembly GCF_964187855.1). Classification (NCBI taxonomy): domain Eukaryota; kingdom Metazoa; phylum Chordata; class Myxini; order Myxiniformes; family Myxinidae; genus Myxine; species Myxine glutinosa. Next base: position 54,536,604 of record NC_136261.1, read on the forward strand.
TTATGGCAATGCACACCTGTAGACACCATAGTTAGGATCTCCTTAGTGCAACATTAAATTCCCTTCCCTGATAATGACTTCGGAAGGAAACCAGGCCAGGACACCGCCGCATGACCGCCGCCAATTACACCTCCGACAGGCCTATCCACCTCGAGTGCCACGCACTATGACCACGGAACAGGGGACGAGAGCTGGGGTGGCGCGGTAGGCGTGAACCTCCAACCGGCGAGTCAGTGGAGGGCACTGATTGGGTAGTGCGCCAAGGCTGACGTGACGTCACCAGCAAGGTTATTTAAGAGAGCGCAGAGAGAGAGAGAGAGAGCGCAGAGAGAGAGCGCAGAGAGAGAGAGAGAGAGAGCGCAGAGAGAGAGAGAGAGAGCGCAGAGAGAGAGAGAGAGCGCAGAGAGAGAGAGAGAGAGAGCGCAGAGAGAGAGAGAGAGAGAGAGAGAGAGAGAGAGCGCAGAGAGAGAGAGAGAGAGAGTTGGTCTGGAGAGTCTCTTGCGGTTCGTGCTCTTGTTTGCACAGCTAGCCCTTTTGGACATCGGCGCTTGGTCTTGCGCAGCCCGAGTTGAGTTGAGTCATAGCCCGAGTAGAGTTCGCTTGCTTCTTGCACGTTTGCTTAGGGAGAGCTGACTGGGACATGGCCGGCCGATCGTGTGTGAAGATCGACCTCGCTTGGAGCCGCTAGCCTGCGTTGGACGCGCGGTGCTTTTCCTGCTTTGGGGCCTCGTGTGCAAACGGAGTGGGCGTTGGCTCGGGCCTTCGCGGTGCTGTGGTGCTGGAGCGAGGGGACTCGTGGTGTGCGGTGGAGCTTGGGGATGCAAGACGACAGACGAGATAAGGCCGCATCCGCAGCACATTTTACAATTACATAACGGACGTTTTTCTTTTTATTAATTAATATTCCTGTGTCTCGTTTCTGAAACCTGTCGTGTGGGGACGTCCCGATTAGGATATTTATTACCGGCGCGTGCTTTTCCCTGTCCCTATTTTCGTTGCAATAAACCCTTGTATTATTTTCCGTTCCCTGTTAAACTTGTGCCCGGTTGAATTAATTTCCTTGCAGGATCGAAGCTGCAGTCGGCGCACAAGGTAAGCTTTTTGCGCAGCTTCCATTTTCCTTCTTCCTCCCGTGCGACATAGTAAAATCCGTGTTTGGTTGTTGCCTCCGAATAAACCGTTTAGGCCTATCCGTGACCTTCTGGTGTTAACCGGGAGTTGCACGACAATACATATATATATATATATATATATATATATATATATATATATATATATATATATATATATATATATATATATATATATTGTTACGGTCCGCGGATTAGATGTTATTTTTACCGAGCGGAGGTAACCGCGGCCGAACAGTTGTTCCCCGACTAAACCCGATTCACCCAAACGTTGGCCGTATCGCGCCACCGCTATTCAAACGGGAAAAGACTAAGACGGCGAAGGCAAAGAGGAAGAAGAAGAAGACGTACAGAAGAGTAACGGGGTTTATTATTATTTACACACACATACGCAAAAAGAGCAGTCACGGGTATTTACAGCGGACATGAAAACGCAGGTGACACAGTGAAAATTACTAGCTTATACAGACTTAGTTACTACCCAGGACAGCACGAACAAAACAAACTCACGTACGCAAATGGGGAACTTGCAGGCAGGAATGGCTGGAAAGGATGAGCAGGTGGGATCACAGGGCACAGCGAGCAGGTCCACTCCGGGTGGGAAGCGGGGAGCCGGCAGCTCCTTGTAATCCGCTTTACAGCGCACGCCGGCAGCTCCTGGTATTCGGCTTTACAGCGCACGCCGGCAGGGTCACTCGCTGCCCCGTCAGGGCTTCACGCGGCTGGTTGAAATGGGGTTGGACTCATCTGCCGTATCTCTTTGCAACTCGTTCGTAAAAGTTCCTCTGCTTTCTCTTGGACCCTTTCTTTGTCGTGTACCTCTCCATGCATCTCAGCTCGTATTCCCTGCCTCTCACTTCTCTCCAGCGCGGGACTGACACGCCCCTTTCGGTTTCGGTACCGCCCTCTCCCCCGTGCTCTGTTTCGTGACCTTGTATGGTAATCCCACGGGCTTGTCTCCTTATTTGGGCATCGCGCCGACGGCACGCCCCTCGTGGCGAGCCATGGGCTTGTTTCCTTATTTGGGCATGGGGCTGAACAGCCCCGCCCTTCGTGGCGCGCCCTGGGCTTGCCTCTCCCTGGCGACCCCGCCCCTCCTGTTCAAACAGAGCATGGAGCACATATTCACTATAGCAGCGAAATGAGAGGGCGTGCACCCCACGCTTGTGAACTGCTTTACCCACAGATGGAGAGTTTGGCTGGGAAATGGAAGTATTGAAGGGGAGCTATTCTTAATTGATTCGGTGAAATGGAGTATTATTCTAATGGAAGACAAGGCCTTACTCTAAAACACATAATAAGATATAAGCTACTGAACAAGGGTTTTATCGGGTCCTGCAATGTGGTGTTTCATGGAATAACTACCGGGACGCCCTTTTTACTTTTACACAACACTGGAGGCAGGAGGCGCAGAATAAACAATAATAATAATAAAGCACACAATAAAACAATACAGTCCTCATATCCGTAACAATATATATATATATATATATATATATATATATATATATATATATATATATATATATATATATATATATATATATATATATATATATATATATATATATATATCTATATATATATATATATATATATATATATATTGTTGCGGTTTTAGAAGCCACACTTGTAAATATGACATCACTTCTAAATATGACATTAAAGGTTATAGGTAGCACCCCTAGTTAGTCCACAAGCAACACGTAGGCCACCATAGGACTCAGTTATTTCATTAGTATGCGTTTTAGATAAGGCCGTGTTTCCAATAGCTGAATCTGCGTTGCGTCGATCAAATAAGAGTAGGTCCCAATTCCGTTCATTTTGCAACCTCCCTCTCCAGGGGACGCCATTACGCGCCCCTACAGTCGGTGACTCACGACCGCTCCCAATTCTGTTACGTGCCTTTGTTAGCGCTCGCTCAAATGACGCCATAAGCCATGCGGGTCGGCCCGAGGAAAAAGGGGGCAGAATGCCAAGAAGAAGGTGTGGCATGTCAACCAGTCATCAAAGGCGTGGCCGGTAAGCCCACACCAGCCAACCAGGGCTGAGGTAACATCGCTGGCAGGCGTGGCTTTTTTGGCGCGCGGAGCGATCTTTGCTCGCGTTATATAAGCGCGAACGCAAAGCCCTTTCACGGACTTGTGCGGGAGAGTGCATTGAAAAGGAACTACTTGTCGGGAGCGCTGGTTGCTTCAAAAGACTGATATGGAGCGCACATTTGGAAAAGGACTCGCTCGCTGGCGCTGATAAGAGAACTTGGAGAGGGTGCGTTTAGCATGATCGTACAAATATTACGTACGCAGGACACCAGCCTCCCCCCCCCCCCCCCACACTACGCCGTGGCGGTGGGCCAGGTAGGGCCCGTGACGGGTGGCGGCCCCCTGAGGGAGCCCGCCCCCAAAGGGGGCCCTGACCTGGAGAGCATGGTCCGAAGGCTGGTGAACCAGCGCTTGGCGTGACCCGGACCATGGCAGGCGGCTCCGGAGGTGGCTCCCGGTAGGCCACGGACAAATTAGGACCTTCATGGGGGGCAATTTGGAATTCAGGAGGCAAGCACCTTACCAGGTGAGGTGCTTTAATTGTAGCCGGCTGGGTCACTGTGCGTGGGAGCTGCCTGCCGGGTTTCGCCGCTGGACTGGAGCCTCACCTGGAGCCTGGACCCCATCACCGGACCCTCTACCTGACCATCCACCAGCTACAATCCCCGTGTGAGTGTGTATGTTTGTGCTGGGGTAATAAGATAATACTGTTGTTGAGACTGCCCTGTGTAGTGCTTCTTCTTCTTCCTCTCTTGTACATCCTTTTGTTCCCTCTTCCTTCTGTATATTTTTAATAAACCCATCTTTGTTCTTCCTACCTTCTGGTTTCCTCTCCATCCGATCGCATCCGTCCATTCCATCATTGGGTAAACGTGGCGCGATTTAAACCGCTAGAATCTGGTTTAGTCCCTGTTAACGGCCCGAATCGCGGCTCGCTTCACTCGGCGTGTCCATTAACGCCGTGGTTCGGGCGGGAGTTATCTCCTTGCTTTACGGCCGGTGGTCGTACTTAGGTAATTGGACTAAGACTCGACCAACAACCCTATTTACCACCAACCGGAAGGAACGTTATAACTTCTAAGGACTCGGGTCGGCCAGATAAATAGCCAAGAGGTTTAACCCCCCCCCCCTTGATAAGGGGAGCGCTGACATCCGAGATCCATAACAATTGGTGTCTGGGAGTGGGATTTGAAGCCCGAACCAAATTTTTTTTATCATCTGAACAAATTTGGTCAAAATTTTGAGCGGCCGAAATTTTTATTAACATCCAAATTAAATCGTGCCATGGATAACCAAGGCGATCGGATGCCGGTGGGGGAAATAGAAGAGGAAGGGTTAGAATCAACCCAGGACCCCAGGGAAGAAGTGGGAGAGATGGAGGAGGAAAGTGATGAAGGTGCGGTAGTGGGCAGGTGCACAAAAATGGCGGCACCTCGCACATGGCGACGAGGGCCGCGCCCGCGGCGCAAGTGGGAGGGATGGCCATGCAGGACCTCATGGCACAGCTACAGGCGGTCATACAAATGGAGATGGCAAAGAATAGTAAGCAGATTGAAAATAAGATGGATGCACAAACTAACCAAATGAAGGATGGGTTGAGTAATTTAGAAGACAGAATGGGGGAGCAATTGGGAAGCCAAATTGGGGGGTTAGAAAGTAAATTAGGGGCCCAATTGGAGGACGTGAGTAGCCAAATGAACGAAGGGATAACGGGGTTAGAAAACAGAATGGCTGCCCAGGAGAACCAAATTGAGGGAGTGAAGAACGGGTTATCAGGGTTATAAGACAAGATGGGGGGCAAATTGAGGGAAATGGGGGATCAATCCACCTGGGAAATCAAACGAATGGGGGATCAGATAGAGGAGGTAAAGAACGGGCTGGAAAGCAAAATGGACGCCCAAAAGAATGAATTGGAACAAATGAGGATGGCATCTACCAGGGAAATAGGAGAGATGGGGGAGGATATAAGGCACGGGGTGAGCGAAGAGGTCGCGGGGGTGCGCAACGAGGTAAAGCGGGGTGAGGAGCATGTGGAGAAGGAGGTGAGAAAGAGTACGGCTAGGTTACAGGGGGGTAGAGAGGATTTGACGCGAGGAGTAGAGCAGCTGACAGTGGGACAAAAGGAGCTAGGGGAGCAAGTAAGTAAGAACACGGATGTGATAGGGGGGCTGAAAGCAGCACAACGGGAAATTAAGAAGGAACTTATAGCGACAAAGAAAGAATGTCAGGTGGTACACGAGGGGTTGACAAAGAGGTTGGATGAGGTGGTAGAGACGTAGGGGGCGAGAGAACGAGAAGTAAGGAAGCATATAGAAACGACTAAGGTGGCCTTAGAAGAGGAAATTGTGGGGGCGCACCGGGAGATAGAAGAGGTGAAACAAAAGTTAGAGGAAGTGGAAGAAGGGGTGAGTGAAATTAGAAAGAGATGGAGGGAGCCTAAGAAGGAAATAAAGGAGGAGGTGATGGAATTGCTACAAGGTCTGTGCTCACATTGTGATGACGTACTTGCTAACCAAATAAAGAGTTTGCAGGTGGCGGTGGAGGAGCGAAGAGGAAGAAACGCCGAGGTGAGTGGCGATACGATTGGAAATGCATATGGTGTGAGGGGAGGTTCACAGCAAGCTTGGGGGTTGGTATAGACCCGGGCGTTCGTGAGAGGCCAATGGTAAGGTGTGTGACTGGTCCGGAGTGTGTAGAGAGAGAGTGTATGCAAGGATGTCCAACCATGGGGAGTGTGAGAGGTGTTGGTGAGCCGGGGTGTGCGAGTATGGAGCGGGTAGTGGGTTGCGACGAGGCGACCCAAGCATCGACACCGACAGGGGTAGTCTTTAGAGGGATGGGGGACGCACGCGAGCCCCCCGGGAATAGTGTACTGTGGGGGTCCGAACGGTTCGGCCCCGCGCTAACTCCGCAAGGAGCGATGCACGGGGTCTGGGTTTCGGGCGGCCATAAGGTTCCACTCACTTCGTATGACGGCAAGAGTGATCTGACGGCATATGTGGCGCAATTCGACCATGTGTGTAGGGGCAACGGTTGGAATCCGGATGAAGGTGGAGTAAACCTTGTGGGAGCATTGCGCGGCGGTGGCGGTGCTGACAGCTTTACCACCAGGTGCTTTCACCCTGCCATCCCTCCGCGTGGCCTTAATTAATAGATTCGGCATTGAACAGCAGAGCGAGCTTGTTAAAGCTCAGCTCGCGGTGCGAAAGAGAAAGCCCCAGGAGACCATCGGGGAGCTTGCCCATGACATTCGCCGCGCAGTCGGGATCGCACACGCGAACATGGCGGCGGCCTCCCAGGAAAGCCTGGCGCTGGATCATTTTATCCAGGCCTTTCCGGACCCCGAGCTTCGGCAACAACTCGCCATGTGGCGCCCGTGGACTTTGAGCCAGGTGGCCGACGCTGCGAGGCCCCTGGCCCGGGGAAGCGAGTGCCACGCCGTGGCGGTGCGCCAGGTAGGGCCCATGATGGGTGGCGGCCCCCCGAGGGGGCCCGCCCCCGTAGGGGGCCCTGACCTGGAGAGCATGGTCCGAAGGCTGGTGAACCAGCACTTGGCGGGACCCGGACCATGGCAGGCGGCTCCGGAGGTGGCCCCCGGTAGGCCACGGACAAATTAGGACCTTCATGGGGGGCAATTTGGAATTCAGGAGGCAAGCACCTTACCAGGTGAGGTGCTTTAATTGTAGCCGGCTGGGTCACCGTGCATGAGAGTGTCGAGCTCCGCGCCGGGACACACTTCGACTGCCGAGACCCTTAACTTCACCTCGTACGGGTCGGGTTAGCCGACCCCAGACACCCCTCCGCCATGGCCCGGGAAACTAGAAGGTGCCGGACATACAGGGCCGTGTTCGGTAGTAGGGGATGGTGAAGCGCCCTCATTAACGCGACAGCTCATTCATTGTGGCCAAATTGGGACAGGTAGCTGAACAATTCGGTGCAAAATTGCCGGCGTGGGGGTAGACGCCGTAGTGGACACAGGAGCTAGCGCCACGATCATCAGCCCTGTGATCCTCAATTCGAGTGCAGATGGCTGGGATAAAATGCAGCGTCTGGAAAATCATAGTTTGCAGCTGGCTACCGGGGTAACGGCTCCGATCATAGGGCGTGGTTTTGTAACCCTCAAGTTGGGGTCGGTAAAGAGGGAGATAGAAGTTTGGGTGGCAGAGGTGTGCGACCCATGCTTAATAGGGTTGGATTTGTTGACTGCCAGCGGTTGTAAAATCGATTTGTGCCGGGGGACCCTGCAAGTGGGAATAGAAGAGCTAACATTGGAGGGGGTGAGCACGGCCGAGAGGACGGAGCTGGAGGCTTCTTTGGCCATGACCATCCCTCCGGGGGCCGAGGCCATAGTGCCGGCCCGATGGTTAGCTCGCCCAACATGGCAGGAGTCCTGCGGCCTAGTCAAACGGGTGGCAGCGAAGCCCATCCCGGGTTTAATCGTGGGCCGCACCCTCATAAAAACGGACGGGCCGGTGGTGGCCGTCCAGGTAATTAATATCAGTGAAGAACCACGCACTATAGTAAGGGGCACGAAGATAGCCGGCTGCACCCCAGTTAACGAAGTCGCGCCAGTGAGGGACGAGAACGTCCAGCCGAGCCGGCCGCAGAGGGAGCCTTCAAAAAGTACTAGGAATTGGCCCGAGCCCATTTGCGAGATGGTAAATCGAAGTAGTGTAGAGTTGGGAGGTACCCAGAGGGAGGCCTTACCTAAATTAATTGAGACCCATTTGGATATCTTCTCCTTGTCCTCCGAGGATATTGGACGTACGGGTCTGGTGAAACATCAGATCCACACCGGTGAGGCCCGGCCTATTCGTCAGCCCGCCCGACGGCTCCCTTGGAGCAAAAGGGAGGAAGCTGATGAGCAGGTAGAAAAAATGCTCGATGCAGGTATCATCGAGCCCTCGGGAAGTCCTTGGATGTCACCTGTTGTGCTGGTCAAAAAGAAAGATGGGACCACGTGTTTCTGCCACTGAACTATAACACTACGTGGAACGGACAGTCTGCGAACACACACACAAAAGGCCCATAGGCAGTGAGTTTTACATGAAGCCACGGGATCGCAATGCATTATGGGATTTAGTCACGCAAAAAGCGTATTGCTTTTGTATCGCTGTGATTGAACGACGTACACATCTTGCAAGATTTATATAGAGATTTCTTTCATAATTGCACATTTGTTCTTAGTTGTTTCACTTCGGTGACATGATACTAGAGTAAAACAGAATGCCATCCTGTTCTGCAATCAACTGCACGAATCGAGATGTTCGTGAAAATCGCGAGAAAGGGTTGACATTTCACAGGTAAGGAAACGCCAATTTACAGGCAGTGTAGTCCCAACCATATATTTTGGTGTTTGTTGTGTGGAGAATGGTAATCAAAGAAGGAGAGATGTGACAAGTTTAACATGAAATCACACCATTTTCTGGTGTACAAAACAATATTGATGTCCGTAGTTTTGTCTGAGAAACCTGGCAGTGAACCTGGCAGCACAAATATTCAGTGCCAGTGTTGCTGATGCTCTGCAATATTGCGAAGAAAAACTTCAACTTCCACAATTCCAGGGCTGCAGTGCAACTATAGAGTTTCTTCGGCATGTTGATTCAGCCTTCGATGCTTTAAACAGCAGAAATCCGTTTGGAAGGGGGCTGAAAGCACCATTGAAAGGGGACAACCATGCATCCATTCAACAACGATTGCATGATGCTGAAGTCTTCCTTCTCGGTCTCAAAGATGGATCTGGTAGGAAAATGTGTGAAGGACCAAGAAAGACTGGTTTTGTTGGCTTCGTTGTTAGCATCAGAAGCATTTTAAACATGTATCAAGAACTTGTCGCACCAACCGATGCCCCACTCAAATACCTACTAACGTATAAATTCTCTCAGGATCACATTGAATTGTTCTTTTCCGCCCTCAGAGCACGTGGAGGATTCAACAACAACCCCACTGCAAGACAGTTCAAAGCTGCATACAAACGCCTGTTGATGAGACATCACATAAAAAATGGCACTGGGAACTGTATTCTTCGTGATGACACAGCCATTCTTCACACTGAGAGCGTCAATGATGTCACAACTATGAACATTACTCGAAAGTATGATCTCATTCCCAGACAACCCAGCAAGACAGATCATGACTACAGTGACATGCCACATATTGAGCCCTTATCAGAATATAAGGATGCGGCTGTCAACTACATCAGTGGATACATTGTGAAATCTCTTAGGCTGCATATGGACTGTATGGAATGTGCCAATGCAATGTCATCTTCTGATGGCAATGCTCATGACTTTGTCACCATGAAAGATCGCGGGAGGCTGCAGAGGCCATCAGCTAGCGTAGTATCTGTATGTAGAGAAACAGAGAAATGTTTCCAGCGACTTCTAAGAATAACTCAAGGAAAGCTTCCTCAAGGCCGTGGAGTGACATCTGCTATCTCTTCCTCAGTTCTGGAGAACACAAGCCACATGAACTTATTTCCTCAGTTGCACCGTCACCAGTTTGATACTACAATTGACAACAACCACATTCACAGCCTGATCAAGAAAATTGCATCACGGTATGGACAGATCAAGCTCTACCACTTAGGAAGGGTAAAAACAGATGCTGCTACCGGGCCCAAAGTAAGGAAGCTCCTAGCCAAAACAATTTTGTTTCGTCATCAGTAGACATGGACTTTATATTATGTAGAAAATGATAATAAATTGGATTTTTTTTTTTATTAGCATACAACATCCAGATATTTCAAAGACATGTATGATCTTAATGATAGTGAAAATTATTGTGTCAGACGCGAATTAAACAGCAGCAATAGATAGATAATTTATCAGCTCCCCAAAACGTACAAAACGGTTATCCCTAAGATGACAAATTTTGAAATAGACATTGTCACAACCGTACATGCCCAAATAGTCCAAGGCATAAATGTTAAATAATAAAAGATAAAACAATAAGGTATCAAATTCCATCTAATAAAATAGAAACATCTGTCAAAGAATTAAAATACTGAACACTATTACATCTGTTGAATGCCCAATAGCACTGAACATGTACTACACAAGAATGAACGCTCGAGACAAGCTGGTAATGGACACGGACTGTCATGAAAATGGTTGTTTTTTTTCTCCAGATGTGCAGGCCAAAATAAAACCAAATTTGTTCTATCTTTAGTCATGTGTGTAACATTGATAATCATGGATTCAATATTTTTAGTACGTTCTTGCGATGAAAATAATGGCAAAATTTATCTTGGAAAACGTACACCTACCCACAAAGGCTATGGGGGCATTCATTTTTCTGGGTGCATACGATAGGGGGCGCCATACATGTCGGTGGCTTCAGCGGATCACGGGCACCGTCCGTTCCACGTAGTGTTATAGTTCAGTGGTTTCTGCGTGGATTATCGCCAGCTAAACAACGTGACACTCAAAGGGTCATATCCCCTGCCAAGAATTGACGATACCCTCGATGCCGTTGCGGGCTCAAATTGGTTCTCAACCTTGGACCTCAAGAGTGGGTATTGGCAGGTGGAGATGGATAGGGCAGGGAAGGAGAAAACGGCATTTTCCACAGGTAAGGGGCTGTATCAGTTCACTGTGATGCTGTTTGGTTTGTGTAACGCCCCCGCCACCTTCGAACGATTGATGGAGCATGAACTGGGTGGCATGCCATGGCAGTCATGCCTGGTGTAGCTGGATGACGTCCTGGTACATGCTAAAACATTCCCCCAAGCCATAGCTAATTTGGACCAGGTGTTTGGGTGCCTCAGACAGGCAGGGTTAAAGCTGAGTCCGAGCAAATGTACTTTGTTTGCTAGAGAGGTGGCCTATTTAGGTCATGTTATCCGTCACAAGGGGGTAAAAACAGACCCAGGCAAAATTACAGCGGTAGAGGAGTGGCCCGCATCACGTACCATCACGGAGGTGCGTGGATTTCTGGGACTCTGCTCCTACTACCGGCGTTTTGTGGCAAAATTTGCAGAGTTGGCCCGGCCCCTTCACCGGCTTATGGAGAAGGGGACGAGATTTAATTGGACAAGGGAGTGCCAAGAGGCCTTCCTGGCATTGAAGGGGTGTTTGACATCCGCACCCGTTCTAGCATACCCCACTAGTGATGGGACATTTACCCTGGACACGGATGCAAGCCAGGAAGGATTGGGCGCAGTTTTGTCTCAGACAAAGGAGGGCGTGGAGAGAGTGATCGCGTATTATAGTAGGGCCATGAGTAGTCCCGAACGAAATTATTGCATCACTCACAAAGAGTTATTGGCCATGCTGGCTGCCATGAGCCATTTCCACCCGTACTTGTACGGGCAGAAAATTTTGGTTCGAACTGACCATTTCTCCTTGCAATGGCTCCTCCGGTTCAAGGAACTGGAGGGCCAAATTGCAAGGTGGTTAGAAAAGTTGCAGCAGTACGATTTTAGTGTGACCCATAGGGCCGGGAAGACCCATGGGAATGCCGATGCACTCTCTCGGCGTCCTTGTTTGGGGGAAAACTGCAAATTTTGTGCGAGACATGAGGAGAGGCAACAATTGGCCGATTCCACCCCTACCCTCGTAGTCCGTGCAACCCAGGTGAGAGGGACAATTTTGCCAATAACCGCAGATGAAGAATTTGGCACAATGGCTTGGAGCATGGCCCAGTGGGAGGATCCCGTGCTGGGACCGGTGTACGAATGGGTTCGATTGGGGCAAAGACCTAATGGGGAAGAGGTCACCCCCCTCGGGGTACCAACAAAGGCATATTGGGCTCAGTGGCAAACCCTGGAATTGAAAGGCCACATCTTATATCGCAAGTGGGTGGAGGTTCCCTCTGAGAGAACTTCCTGGCTGGTAATAGTCCCTGACAAATTTAAGAACATCATATGACAGCAGGTGCATGGTACCCGCTCCGGCAGCCATTTGGGCAGGACAAAGACAACATCTCGGGTCCGCCGGAGGTTCTATTTGGTAAATATGCGGCGCGATATACAGGACTGGTGTCGGAGATGCGACGCCTGTACTGCTAAAAAGGGATCAGCACAGAGGATGAGGGCCCCCCTTCAATTACACCAGGTGGGGGCCCCCCTTGAGCGGGTGGCTATGGATATTCTAGGACCACTACCCCGCACCCGCCAAGGTAATAAGTACATCCTTGTTGTAATGGACTATTTCACCAAGTGGCCAGAGGCCTATGCCCTCCCCAACCAAGAAGCCGGGATGGTGGCACAGGCCTTCGTGGAAGGATTTGTATGTAGGCATGGGATTCCACAGGAGCTGCACACCGACCAGGGCCGAAATTTTGAAAGTCAATTACTAAAAGATGTGTGTGGACTCCTGTCAATTCGAAAATCTAGGACAACGCCCTTGCGGCCACAATCTGACGGGATGGTGGAACGGTTCAATCGAACATTGATCCAACAACTGGCATTGTTCACCACCACCCACCAGGATGACTGGGATGAACATCTCCCGTATTTGTTAATGGCCTACCGAACTAGCCAGCACGGGGCCACCGCATGCAGTCCAGCGTTGCTTATGTATGGGCGGGAGTTGCGGGCTCCCACCGACTTGCTATGCGGTCCCGTGCCAGACACCACTGATATCCCGCCAAGGGAGGGCTGTGCACGTCACCTGGAGGAAGGCATGGAGAGGGTCCATGCCTTCGCCCGCCGCCAGCTTCAGCTGGCGGAGGCCAAGATGAAGCGCAGGTATGACCACCGGAGCCAGGGGAGTCAGTATGCTCCGGGGATGAAGATTTGGTTCTTCAATCCCCGGAGGCGGAAGGGTAGGTGCCCCAAACTCACCTCTCCCTGGCAAGGCCCGGGGGTCGTCCTGTCGCAAGTCTGTGACATGGTCATTAAGATCAGAATGGGGCCACGAGCCCTCCCTCGGCTCGTCGAAAGCGACCGGTTAAGACCCTACACCGGTGAGCAGGCGCCCTCATGGATCGCCTCGGCTTTAGATGCCGAGGCAGGACCCAGTACCTCACATGACGGGGGCTCATAGTGCAAGAGGACTGGGGGGGTGATAGTGGGAGATGCCCGATGTAGGGGGATGGTGGACCTACCATCCCTCATCATTATTTTGGGCAGAGGAGCTATAGGTTTATCGGGTTTGGCGGTACAAACTAGCCCGGGAGGGTTAGGATAAATGTATAGGGACCTAGAGATGACCATAGGTGCCCAAGTTTTAAGTAGTGACATTGTACAAGTAGTGGGGATGTAGAGTAGAGTAGTTGGTTGATAATGACGGGGGATGTGCATAGTATAAGGGATGACACGGAGAGCACTAATATTAGGGGAGATAGATAGCCAGATGATGCTGTGTGCATGAGAATCTTTGTGGTGAGCGTGATGAAATGAGGCATTGCGAATGTAAGTTCTAGGTGGTGCTGATGAAATGAGGCAATGCTCGAGAAGGATGTGTGTGTGTGTGTTGAGTGATTGACCTGCATGATGTGCAAGTGAAGTACAGGTGTGTGGAATGAATGGTGTGGAGTGAGTAGTGTGGAATACGTGGAGTGGAGTGTATGGTGCGAAGGAGTGGATGGGGGAAGGATGGACCCCTTCACGAATACCCATGGAGGGTAGTTTAAAAGTTAGGTAGAGGGAGTAGGTAAATTTGGCTGGATATTGACATCTGTGGTGCTGAAAGTAGCAAGGTATTGCTTGATTTGGTGCGTGAGTAAAGTGAAATGGCTGGGCGTGTGGCCTGTTAGTGAGAATGGTTATATGGGCACTCCACCACTGGTAGTCTGTCGGCCAGCTGAGGCCGCAGGTAGGCTCTGGGAGCCAGGTAGTAGAGTTCAGCGGGGCCCGAGGATCCGAGGGAAGGACCGGGTAGCCCAATGCCAGAAGGGGCATTAGTGGGGTGAGAGAGCCAGGAGGGCCTTCTCCAGTGTAGGGTAGTCGCAGGAGCTAGGCAAGCTCGGGTGGCGACTCCAGTTGCCACACGACCCAGCCCCGAAATTGTGCGAAGGCACAGTATTGAAAAAATGGGGGAGTAAGACCCCAAATTTGGTAGGCACCACAGGATGGTCAATGGGAATTGGTTTTTAGAACCACATAGAGTAAAGATGGCCAATTGGATTGGCAGGGCAAGACCCCGGGTCGAGTAAATGTGTTAATGTCAATTAGAGGATAGTTAGGATGAAATCTCTTCGCACCATACACATCTACTCACTAAGGTGATAGAACTCCACACCAGTTTTTGCAAACATTTTGGAATGTAAGACACATCAGGACGTGGGGGAGACATTGTATGTGATTCCATCCCTTCTTTCTTGGGAGGGATTGGTGACGAATTTGGCATTAGGGGAGATATGCGAAAGACAAGACGTAGAGACGAATTGTAAATTGTGTAAATACAAGGGTAGGGGCAAGGGTAGAGTAGGTGACATGGGAGGTGACGTACGCTAGGGACGAGCTTTCTCGGCTCACTCTCCTGTGCTCCTCATCTTACATTACCTTGTTTTGATGTGTACCCTTGTGCCCTTCCCCCGCTAATCTGCTTTGTCTTCCTTCCATGAACCATGTTATTTTGTGCCCGAGGGGAGTGTGCAGGTGTCCGCAGTTGTGCGCCCGCACCCTTGCTGCCTCCTGCCTGCACTGATGCACCATATGGACCACACGTTCTGTGGCCTTGCACCACTTATGGACCACACGTTCTGTGGCCTGGCACCTCTGCTGGGACCGACCATTGTTGCCAGCGGTATCTGGCTGGCGGACCAATGTTTTAAAGTGGCATCCATGCCCAGCAGGTGGACCACCTGAGTTGGCCCTGCTGGCCATACAAATAATAAAAAGCGGACGCGGTGTGTGCCCTTTTTATTAATTAAATAACATCAAGCAAGAAGACAGCCAGAAACATCGGCCCAGCAGAGAAGAGAAGAAGAAGACTCCATTTATTATTTTTGAAATGTGTTTTGTGCCTTTTTCATGGATGGTGCTTTTATGGTGCTTGTTGGTGCATTTTTTGTTTACTATGGTGCATATTGGTGCATATATGGTATGGTGTATCGGTGCAGTGCATGGCAATGGCATTTCCCCTTTTCAAAACATCTTCTCTTTTTCCCACAAAAGACAGGTCCTGGGTGACAGTGTAAATAATTAGTGTAATGTAAATAATGCTCCCCACTGGATAAATATTTAGTTTGAAGACCATTCCGTAATTCGGTTAATTGTGGGCGTGAGTCAGTTAGGTAGGATGCAACGCAGCAGGTGGGACATATCTAGTGTTAAAACTGTCGCACTCAGGGTGAGGTTAAAAGTAGAGGGTAACCACACCTAAGCGTCACACTAATTTAAAGAATAGTCCCTTTTGTTTCGGCTCGGAACGAGCCTGGAAAAAGGGGGGGGGGGGGTGCAGTGTTGCGGTTTTAGAACCCACACTTGTAAATATGACATCATCACTTGTAAATATGACATTAAAGGTTAAAGGTAGCACCCCTAGTTAGTCCACAAGCAACATGTAGGCCACCATAGGACTCAGTTATTTCATTAGTATGTGTTTTAGATAAAGCCGTGTTTCCAATAGTTGAATCTGAGTTGCGTCGATCAATTAAGAGTAGGTCCCAATTCCCTTCATTTTGCGACCTCCCTCTCCAAGCGACGCCATTATGCGCCCCTACAGTCGGTGCCTCATGACCCCTCCCAATTCTGTTACGCGCCTTTGTTAGCACTCGCTCAAACGACGCCATAAGCCATGCGGTTAGGCCCGAGGAAAAAGGGGGTGGAACGCCAAGAAGAATGTGTGGCATGTCAACCAGTCATCAAAGGCGTGGCCGGTAAGCCCTCACCAGCCAACCAGGGCTGAGGTAACATCGCTGGCAGACGTGGCTTTTTGGCACGCGGAGCGATCTTTGCTCGCGTTATATAAGCGCGAACGCAAAGCCCTTTCACGGACTTGTTCGGGAGAGTGCATTGAAAAGGGACTACTTGTCGGGAGCGCTGTTTGCTTCAAAAGACTGATACGGAGCGCACATTTGGAAGAGGACTCACTCGCTGGCGCTGATAAGAGAACTTGGAGAGGGTGCGTTTAGCACGATCGTTCAAATATTACGTACGCAGGACACCAGCCTCCGCCCCCCCCCCCCCCCACTATATATAAGGTCCGGTCGCGTTCCAAGATATGCGGAGCTGCCTGCCGGGTTTCGCCGCTGGACCGGAGCCTCACCTGGAGCCTGGACGCCATCACCGGACCCTCTACCTGACCATCCACCAGCTACAATCCCCGTGTGAGTGTGTATGTTTGTCCTGGGGTAATAAGTTAAGACTGTTGTTAAGACTGCCCTGTGTACTGCTTCTTCTTCTTCCTCTCTTGTACATCCTTTTGTTTCCTCTTCCTTCTGTATATTTGTAATAAACCCATCTTTGTTCTTCCTACCTTCTGGTTTCCTCTCCATCCGATCGCATCCATCCTTTCCATCATTGGGTAAACGTGGCGCGATTGAAACCGCTAGAGTCGGGTTTAGTCCCTGTTAACGGCCCGAATCGCGGCTCGCTTCGCTCAGCGTGTCCATTAATGCCGTGGTTCGGGCGGGAGTTATCTCCTTGCTTTACGGCCAGTGGTAGTACTTAGGTAATTGGACTCAGACTCGACCAACAACCATATTTACCACCGACCGGAAGGAACGTTATAACTTCTAAGGACTCGGGTTGGCCAGATAAAAAGACAAGGGGATTAACCCCCCCTTGATAAGGGAAGCGCCGACGTCCGAGATCCGTAACAATATATATATATATATATATATATATATATATATATATATATATATATATATATATATATATATATTGTTACAGGTCGCGGACAGATGTTATATTGACTGAGCGGTAGTGTATTACCGCGACCTAACAGGATCCCCGACTCACCCGATTCCACCCAAACGTTGGCCGGATCGCACCGCAGCTGCTCAATGAGGGAAAAGACGAAAACGACGAATGCAAAGAGGAAAACGAAGGCAAAGAAAGGTTTGGAAATACTACTGAATTTATTGACTATTTACACACAAGCAAAAAGAAAGCAGTCACGTTTATTTACAAGCACATAAGACGCAGGTGACACAGGGAAAATACTAGCTTATACAGACTTAATTAACCCAGGACAGAACAAACAGAACAACTCACGTACACAAGAAAGATGGAAAGGCAGGAGGTGGATGGCTGGAAGGAGAGGAAGGTCCAAAGGGGTCCTGCAGCACGATCGGCGCGTTTAGCAGCCGCCGTTCCTTCACGGCCTTGCTCAAAACCGCCGTCCAGGCCCCAAGTGGCTGTGGGGTGTTGTTGCTGCTGTGGCCTCCGCTGCTTTCCCAGGACTTGTCTGACGCGTCTGGTCCAAACCCTCAACTCTTTCTTGGTTCACTCACTCCTCACCACCGACTCCTCACCGCAACCAACGCAACCACTGACCGCCACCACCGACTCCTCACCGCAACCAACTGACCACCGACTCCACTGACTGACTCTTCACGACTCTCTCTCTTTGTGACCAACTCTCTCTGGCAACCGACTCACTTGCTTCCTGCGTGCGCGCCTTTATAACGCCTCCGGCGATTAAGCCGCCGGCCTTTTGGACACGCCCATCGGGGTGCTCACCTCGGCCCTGGTTGGTCGCGCGACCCTCGGGCTCCGCCCTTGATGACGACGGGCGGGCACGCCCCTCTTCCCCTCTATGACGAGGTGGAGACACGCCTTTCTTCCCCGACTCGAGCCCATGGTCAATGGTGGTTTTGGAGGGGATGTAATATGGGCAATCGAGGCTCGGCAATGACGAGAGGGGATGTAATATGGGCAATCGAGGCTCGGCAATGACGGAAGGGGGTGTAAAAGGAAATGGAGATTTTGGGGATGGGAAGGAAAGGGGATCTATTTTCTTTCACTGGTGCAATGGAGTACTTCAATTAATGGGAGACACAGCCTTACTCTAAAACACAGAATAAGAGATAACTATCAACAGGGGTATTCTATTATTTGGCTGATGTGTATGCTTGTGGACTAATTATGGGATGCCCTTTCACCTTTACACAGCTCCGGAGGTAGGGGGGCGCAGAATAACCAATAATAATAATAGTACAGCACACAATCAAAAAATATACAGTCCTCATCTCCGCAACAATATATATATATATATATATATATATATATATATATATATATATATATATATATATATCTATATATATATATATATATATATATATATATATATATATATATATATATATATATATATATATATATGTGGTTTTGGAATAAAGGTTTATTCCCCGTCGTAGGTAGACGCACCACAACATGAAGCCTCACGATAGTTCAGTTATTTCTTCGTGAATGTAAGCATAGTCCTTTCCTGTGTTTAGTTTTGCATTGAGTAGGCCAGTGAGCTTAGGTGTTCTTTTGGCGATAGCATGCCCCACGTGGCAGGCCTGAACAAGTCTACCAAGGCCAAAGGGAGGCGCTGCAGGAGGAGTGGCCGGTAAGGAACAAGCCGCCAATCAGGGTTCAAGGGGAGTGGCTAACCACGAAGACCAGAGGCGGGGTTTGGAACATTCGAGTGAGACTCTGGAGTGGGGCCATAAAACCCTGCTCTGAACCCCCCCCCCCCCCCCCCCCACCGCAGTTCCCGGTGAGTTCAGTTGAGAAAGAACAGTTGCGGAGAGAGACGGGAGATGAGTCAGTCGTGTGCTGAGTTACAGTTCCCTGTGAGACGAGTTACAGTTCCCCGTGAGAGTGAGTTGGGTTGAGCTTGAGAAGGCGAGTGGAGCTGCAGAACGGCGAATTGAATTGCCTATTGTAGACGAACTTTCCCCGTGCCCTGCGCTCTGCGCTGTATTAATCGCGCACCTCGAGAGGACGACTCGCCCCGGGCCACAGACACGCGATTTCCTCCTGCCTGCCTTCGCCTGCATACATGCCGTGAACATCGGGGAGCCACGCCGGGTGAGCTGCCCCGGAGCGACAGACAGCAGAGCGCGCTTGGCGCGCGAACTTCTTCTCTTCTTCTCCCTGTGTGTGTGAGTGGGCCCTTTGTCTGGCTATAAGCTAAGATTGATTAAGCTTCTGCTCGGTGTCCCCTTTCCTTCATCATTATCATTGTAAATAATAATAAATCGTGTTCTTCCTCTGATTTGACCGTTCCTGTCCCTTCCATTAATTGGCTTCACATGGTACAAACAGAACCGCTCGAATAGGGTTCCATAAAAGTAACAGCACAAGTCACGTGATACGCATACCGCTCGGGCGTACTCGATTAAGCGTGACTTGTGCGAGGTTCGGTCCCCGCTTTCGTGGCAGCATGGGTTAAAGGTACGTGCGAATTTGTCCCGATACCCTTTTTCACGTTGGCCCGGAAGTGGCGATTCAGCCTCGCGGACCCGAAGACCCAGGGGGAAAAAGGGGTTTAATCTCCCCTTTGTAACGGGAACGGGTTTTGGAAGATCCACAACAATATATATATCTATATAAATATAACACAGTTTGTGTGTGTGTGTGTGTGTATGTTACCGATAGACTCCTAAACGGAGAGGCTCACGTGCTTGATATTTGGCATAGACATGGCCATTGAGCCTGGGAAGGACATGGAGGGCGTCACAGGATCGGTGAGTCTCCAAAATCCGCTTCGTGCTGTTGTTGCGAAGATGCAGGACGATGTCGCGATTGTTGTGCTGCTCTCCTCCCATGAGAACTGTAACGTCATTGTTGACTGGCCCTCCCCTTCCTCCCCTCCCCTTCCTCCCCTCCACTTCCCCCTCCCCCTCTCCCTCCCCTTCCCTCCACCTCCCCTCCCCTCCCCCTCCCTTTCCCCCCTCCCCCTTCCCCTCCCCCTCCCCCAACCCTTCCCCCTCCCTTTCCCCCTCCTCCCTACCCCCTCCCCCTTCCCCTCCTCTCCCCTCCCGTCCCCTCCCCCTCCCATCCCCCTCCCTTTCCCCCTCCCTTTTCCCCATCCCCCTTCCCCTACCCCTCCCCCAACCATTCCCCCTCCCTTTCCCCTCCACCCTCCCCTTCCCCCTTCCCCTCCTCTCCCCCCCGTCTCCTCTCCCACCCCATCCCCTCTCCCGCCCAATCTCCTCTCCCCCCCCCCCCCGTCTCCTCTCCCCCCTCCCCCAGTCACCTCTCCCCCCCCCCAGTCTCCTCTCCCCCCCCCCGTCTCCTCTCCCCCTCCCCCTCTCCCTCCCCTTCCCCCTCCCCCCTCCCCTCCCCCTCCCCCCCTCCCCTCCCCCTCCCCCTCTCTTCCCCTTCCCACCGTTCCCCCCCCCCTCCCCTTCCCCACTCCCCTCCCCCACCCGGCAATGCCGGGTACTTCTGCTAGTACATATATATACACATGTACACACACACACATATATACACACACGCATATATATACACACACACATATATATACACACACACACACACACACACACACACACACACATGTACACACACACACACATACACACACACACACACATACACTCACACATATACAGTGCATTCAGAAAGTATTCAGACCCCTTCACTTTTTTCACATTTTGTTATCTTGCAGCCTTATGCTGGAATCGTTTAAATTCATTTTTTCCCTCATCAATCTACACTCAATACCCCATTAATGACAAAGAGGTAACAGGATTTTAGAAAGTTTTGCAAATTGATTAAAATTATAAAGCTGAAATATCACATTGACATAAGTATTCATACCCTTTGCTATGTCACTTGAAATTTAGCTCAGGTGCCTCCCATTTCTATTGATCATCTTTTAGATGTTTCTACACCTCCAATGGAGTGCAGCTGTTGTAAATTCAATTGATTGGCCATGATTTGGAAAGGCACACACCTGTCTCTATAAGGTCTCACAGCTGACAATGCATATCAGAGCAAAAACCAAGCCATGAGGTCGAAGGAACTGCCTGCAGAGCTCAGAGACAGGATTGTGTCGAGGCACAGGTCTGGGGAAGCCTACAAAAAATTTCTGCTGCATTGAAGGTTCCCAAGAGCATAGTGGCCTCCATAATTCTTAAATGGGAGAAGTTTGGAACAACCAGGACTCTTCCTCGAGCTGGCCGCCCGGCCAAACTGAGCAATCGGGGGAGAAGGTCCTTGGTAATAGAGGTGACCAAGAACCCGATGGTCACTCTGGCTGAGCTCCAGAGATCCTGTGTGGAGATGGGAGAAACTTCAAGAAGGACAACCATCACTGCAACACTCCAGCGATCTGGGTTTAATGGCAGAGTGGCCAGACGGAAGCCTCTCCTCAATGAAAGCCACATGAAAGCCCACAGAATCTTGTTTCTCACAGTCTGATGGACCTTTATGTGTTTTTTTTGCAAACTCCAAGTGGGCTATCATGTATGTATGTATATATATATATATATATATATATATATATATATATATATATATATATATATATATATATATATATACTGTATATATATACTGTATATATATACTGTATATATATACTGTATATATATACTGTATATATATACTGTATATATATACTGTATATATATATATATATATATATATATATATATATATATATATATATATATAGATTGTTGCGGATCTCCAACATAGATTGTTGCGGATCTCCAACGTCGGCATTCCCCTTACCAAGGGGGGATTAATCCCGTTGTCTTTTTACTAGCCAAGGCGATCCGGGGCTATCACGTTCCTTCCGGTCGGCGTTAAATAGGGTTGTAAGCCGAATTCTTATTACCTAAGTACTAATGTCGGTCAAAGACCTCAAGGGAAGGAAGAAGAAGAAGAATCAGAGCAACAATGTTTAATAAAATCGATTACAAACACACAGTGTGGAGCAAGGCTCGAGAATGCACCGCCTAACACGCAGCGGGCAATTCCTCAAGACACTCGCTGAAAAAGAAGCAAAAAGGCATTTCATATATAGCAAAATATCAGACAAGAATCTGCGCTAAAGACAAAGCAAACCTGAGCCGTAAAGGCCCACCTACCATCATTCCTTCCTGAAGAAGGCCAAACTTAGACAAAAAAGATGTAAGCATAGGATAATGATTGAATACACATGCTGAATACGCAACAATCAAAGGATGTGTAATGTCTATATTTCTTTCCAAGGTTGGTTACATCCTTGATTTAGGAGACATACTAGAAACTACAAAGATATATAATTAATTATTCCCTTTGTGAAGAAGGCGTTTGGCAACATGTTTTCCCTGTACGTGGGCGGTGAGCATATTATCTACTGTCTGGCACATACATTCAAGGACTTGTTTATTGGGCTAAGGATCCACCCTGCACCTCGAGCCTCGAAACCACATTTTGTCCACTCGCCTCTGCCTGCAGCTGAGTTCAAATCAGTTTTCAGAAGCACGATATATAATTTCAGATGTTATGATCAATTGAGTCATGGGATTTAAACCCTAATGGCTAACAGTTCCTTCCTTTGTCTTTACAAGACAACTCCTTGGAAAGACACCGTATACCCCAGTGGTCAGCATCCCAATTAGTCACATGCGAGGCACGACATAGCGTCACGTATGCTCAAAGAGAGATACCGGCCCTAACTGGCCGTCTAACATTCAACGCATAAATTGTTAGCCATAATTCGCGACGACGGCGCCTGGTCAAGAGATTGCTGCCGCCCGGCCGGATTCCGAATCCACCCTCGCAGCGGCGTAGGTGCGACCCGGTTGCCAGCCAGATTTAGGGCCCTCCTTATGCAGGCGTGGTCCTCGCGAATTAGGGCAAACAATCGACGTCCAATGCCATCAAGCCTTGTACATGTGATTGCTCTGTGGAAGAAAAGGATGCACATTCGTCATCACCAATATCCATCTCCTCATAATCACAAATCTCCATCTCCACATAGTCTGTGTCAACGTCAGTATTCAAAGTGTTGGGTGTTTTAAGCTGAGACGATCCCAAAGTGGTTGTTACGGGTGGTGTAAGTGGTGGTGAGGGTGGTTCTCCCGGATATCCCGGATACATGTTTGCCATCCGCTCCTCACTGCTGGCATAATAGCAATAACCTTTAAAAGAACCTACACTTTCTAAATCACAGGTATAATCATCCCAACTAAAATAATCATTATCAGAATCCCAAGCATCAATAGGTTCATCGATTACCCCACATACTCCTTCCTTTTCTGCCAACAACATATCCAAAGCCACTTGATTCTGCATCACCATCGTTCGCATATGCACTAATTCGTTTTCCAATTGTAGTTCTGCGATTCGGGTTTCGTTTCCAATTCGTTCCATTACTAATGCGAGACTATCTATTCGCCAATCATTCATAATACATAAGAGGCGTTAGCCAGTACACGCAAGGGGTTTACCACACAAGTATCACAGTCATCACAAACATCAATACAGGCATCAGCCAGTTCCCACAAGGGATTTTCAACACAAGTATCACAGTCATCACAAAAATCAATACAAAATTCTGAAGCGCCGGTCACATCTGCCTTGTTGAAGGACCCATTCAGGTCGACGGCCTCTATGGTCAAGATCATGGTCTTCCGACGGCGGTTTCTTCATTGTCCATCCTGAAAAATACTTTCTTACACACACCATGATCAAATTCCTAGCCCCCCGTCCCACCAATTGGCATTTAGTTACCTTATCTCTCAGATGGTTGGCTTATTCATAGCCGCATTTCCTGTGTCGTGTCTGGAAATTCGAATGCCATATTTACTTTCACCAATTTCCGAAAATACCTTCCTTTTAATCATCTTCCCTACATCTAATAATACATGATTTACCAACCATTTCCCCCCCAGTGCAAGCCAACCCCTTGTATCACCTTCTTATCACGAAACAACAGTCCATAACTAACCACTTTCCTTTATTTCCTGTCTTTTCCATTAACTTTTATAACCTTTTCCTCCACTTTCTCATCAATTCCTGCAGTCACCTGTCATTGACAAATAATCCATCTGATTCGACTTTCCACTCCAATCATCTTTGCACTTTCCATGACCTTCTTCACACTTCCTTTTAAACCTTTTCTTCAGACACAACCCACATGAGTTATGAATACAATTTCCCCTTTCAGGCACGTGTCTAGCCACTCACAAAGTGTCCATAGGACAACGTCATCATATTTCACACCTCAGCTCTCGAGATCACCCAGGGGTCCCTTGAGAGATGCATCCTAATGTTAATCAGCTCTCGAGAGCTCAATTTTGAACAGGGGTAAAACCAGCAATACTCAATTCTACCGAGCAAGAGGCCAGAGCAGTATCACTCCCTCTTCCCTCTGCCCACCATAACTGGCAGACAGACAATGGCGAGCCATAAGCCCCAAAATGACATTGCACGAACCCTTTCAATATCTGTCTAAACCTACTGCCATTTAACGACGCTTCCCAGATGACGGCTCCCATACACTATTCTGGCACAAAATTGTTGCATCCCACAGATGCCACGATTATTTGAACAAATTCATTTTCCTAATCCACCCTTTCAATTTTCATTTCAATTTAAAGTCAATCCAATGTCCTCTAATACCTCTCTTAGCATCCCATGCACCTGTTGCAGACACCTGTTTTAGCCTCTGGCCCCAGATAACTCTCTGCCGGTAGACCTTAATGGTTTGGTCGCCATATGCATATGTCTCCGTGTTCGCCCATGCCCTCATGTCCCCAGTGCTGGCAAAGCGGTATATTAAACTAAGTGTGATTGCCACCCCTAACAGGCGGTGGTGCAGCATCCTCGATCTGTGGTGGTGCGTTTGAGGTGTCTGTGTTTGTGGGTATGGCCAACTTACAATGTGTGGCATGTACCCAGGACGACTTGCCCTCACAAAACACCGCTGTTGGTGTGATCAGAAGAACTTGGTATGGCCCCGTCCACCTTGGTTCGAGCGCAGTCTTACGGGTGAAATGCTTCACCAGCACGTAATCTCCTGCCTCGAAGGTGTGGATAGGCTTGCTTGCTGGCTCCGGCAGGGCCTCCCGAACACGTTCATGTATGCTGCGCGCCACATGGGAGAGACCTATGCAAAACTTTAAAAGCATGTCATCCATGATAGGTAATTCAAGTGCTGCCATATCCACTGGCGCCGATACCGGCAAACTCATGGGCCGACCCATTAATATCTCGTGCGGAGAGAGACCAGTGGTGCGCCCTGGAGTAGAGCGCACGCTCATTAACGCTAGCGGAAGGGCCTCCGGCCACTTGAGGCCTGTCTCGTCGCAAATCTTTGCCAACTTACCTTTCAGTGTGCCATTCGTTCGTTCTACAAGTCCCGCCGATTGCGGGTAGTAAACACAGTGGAACGACTGTATCACTCCCAGGGCCTTTAACACGGCTTTAATGACGTCACCTGTGAAGTGCCCGCCCTGATCGGATGACACTTTCTGCGGGACACCGAATCGACATATAAAGTGCCGCAAAAGGCACTTGGCCACCGTTATAGCGTCAGCCCTGACGCATGGGTAGGCCTCCACCCACTTGGTGAACATGTCCACCACTACCAATACATGCTTAAAGGACATACAAGGCGGTAAATTGAAAAAATCGAACTGGATATGACAGAACGGCCCGACGGGAGCCGGGTGACCCACGTTGTGGCGGCGTCTGGGGGGTGCCCCCCTATTATGCCGTTGACATATAGCGCACGAGCGACAGACCATGGTAACCGCAGCCGAAAGGCCTGGTGCTGCCCAGGTGGAAGTGACCTGCCTCATCACCCCCCTATGGCACACATGGCCATTTTGATGTGCCATGTGTGCCAACCATGGCAATAAAGCTCGCGGTGCCACGGGTTTGTCATTAATCGTCCACATTTGTCCTTCTGCGGGGCGCTGAGCTCCCAATTTAATCCAATCTTGATGTTCTACGTTTGAGGCCGCGGCTTGTAATTGTATTACATCGAACTCTGTAGGTGCGGATGTCGGAACGTCTGTCTGGGCGGTCGCTTTAGCGCCCTGTTTGCGCGTAACTACTGGCATATTATACCCAATCTGTTGGTTTGCCGCTTGTGCTGCTGCTTCGTCGGCTCGGGCGTTTCCACGGGCCACAGCGTCGTCTGTACGCTGGTGACCTCGGCATTTAACTACAGCTATTTCACGTGGAAGCATAATACTATGAAGCAGATTACGCACTAAGTCCCCATTTTTAATGAGTGCTCCCGCTGAAGTGAGGAACCCTCTCATTTTCCATATGGCCCCTTTGTCGTGGACCACTCCGTGTGCGTATGCCGAGTCAGTATAAATTGTCACTGCCTTTTCCTCGCTTACTTCGCACGCTCTCGTGAGTGCGTACAGTTCAGCTTGTTGTGCTGACCAGGTGGGCGGGAGGCGGCCGCTTTCGACCGTCTCCGTATCCGAGCATACTGCGTATCCAGATAACAGGGATCCGTCCCAAGCCCGTTTGGCTGAACCATCGACGTAATAGGTGTGATCGGCTTCCTGTAGCGGTGTGTCCTGTAAGTCGGGCCTTACCGTGGATATTAATTGGACCACGTCCGTACAAACGTGCGGGATTCCCTCCTCCTTTGTTGGCAAAAGTGTCGCTGGGTTAAGAACGGTACACCGCATCACCGTCACTTTGGGTGCCATAATTAATGCCGTTTCGTATTGCATCAGTCGAGTGGCTGTGAAATGCTGTGTGTTTCGCTGTTGTAGTAGTGTATGGACGCAATGCGGTACCTGTAAAAGGACAGCATGTCCCATTACTATGTCGGCCGTCCGCTCAACTGCGTATCGGGCAGCCGCCACGGCTTGTAAGCACAGCGGAAAGCCTTGTTCTACCGCATCAAGCTTTTTGCTGAAATAGGCTACCGGACGTTCCCTATCTCCATGAGTCTGAGTTAACACGGATTGTGCGAATCCCCCTACTGCATGGGTGAAAAGTGTGAAGGCCTTTTTATAATCGGGAAGGCCCAAGGTTGGGGCCGTTACCAGGGCTCGTTTGAGTCCTTCGTAGCAGCGTATTCGATTGTCCGTCCAGTTCACCATCCGTGGCTGGTCGTTTTTCGTCGCCTCATACAGAGGTTTTGCTAATAACGCATAGTCAATTATCCATGTACGACAGTACCCTGCCATTCCCAAAAATCGCAACACCTCCCTTTGTGTACGAGGCAACGGGGTTTCCATGATGGCCGTGACCCGGCTCGCGTTGAGCTCGCGTCTCCCATGCGAAATCGCGTGTCCCAAGTATGTAACTATCTCCCGCACAAATTGCAATTTTTCCCGGCCTACTTTGTGGCCTTTCTCGGCTAGCGCATTTAACAGCGCTAGTGAATCCGTCTCGCAGGCTGCCTGGGATGGAGAGCAGATTAATAAGTCGTCGATGTACTGCAACAGCACCGAGCCGCCTTCCAATTGGACATCTGCGAGATCGCGGTGCAGCGCTCGTGAAAACAAGGTGGGGCTATTTGCGAAACCCTGCGGAAGCACTGTCCAGGTGAATTGTCTCCCCCGGAAGGTGAAAGCGAAGAGATACTGGGACTCTGGAGCTATTGGCACTGAAAAGAAGGCGGAACACAAGTCTATGACTGTAAAATGTGTAGCATCTGGCGGAATGGAAGTCATCAGAACTTCTGCATTTGGTACAACCGGATGAATACCCTGAATTATTTTATTAATCTCTCGCAAATCCTGCACAAATCGCCACTTTCCTGTCATTGGTTTTGGCACTGGGAAAATGGGGGAGTTACATGGGCTGTTGGTTTCGATTATTATTCCTTGCTGCACGAGCGATTCTATCACCGGAAAAATGCCTGCGTCAGCCTCGTGCCGAAGTGGGTACTGCCGAATGTGTGGTAAAGGTAACCCTTCTTTAATTGGAATCACCAACGGGGGTGCATTCCTAATGCGCCCTACTTCATTCTCGTGTTGCGCCCATAGTGACGGGGTGACGGTGTCGAGCAATCCATCGGAGTCCCCTGGAGTCGTGGGGACCGCCCTGACCATATGTGCCGCTTTGGGTGGCAGTTCCACCATCTCAAATCGAACTCGTCTGTCCTGAGGTGCCAAATTAATTATGAACCCTTCATTGTTGTCCAACACATGGACCGTTCGGTGTTCAACATTGTATCGACGCCTTACTGGCGTTTTCCGCAGTCGGTCCATCATCCATCCAATGCTCTCGGATGGCCATCCTCTGGCGGTGCTAAGGGTAACATGCGCTACCATCCCCTCGGGGTACTTAGCCTTTGATCTCTGGCGTGGCGACAAGGTTACCGTAATCCCAATGCCCTCTCGGCCAATCCATATGTGTGATAATTGAAGATCAGAGGTTTCCCCTAAAGCTGCCGCAACCATGTCTAAATAATAATCATCGCTTCCAGTCGCGTCATAACATGCGGTGCAATGCAGCGGATTATATTTCAATTTTGTGGCTATGTGGTGTTCTTCTAGCCAATCACGAATTTCTTGCGTTTGCGCGCCAATCGTGTCGATCACATGAGTCCATGTTGCTAAAGCCCCTTCCTCCAACCGCCACCAATACACGGTGGGGCTGGCGCGCTGCAATGCCATCATTAACAAATCACGGTTCGATTCTCTGACGTCGACGTATACACCTTCCTTGGTGCACGCAATGTCACAACCTAATTGACACAGCAAATCCCGTCCTAGTAAATTAGTTGGGGCAGTAGTGGTCATGAGAAATGCATGCTTAGCTTCTAGCGGTCCGAGCATTACTCGGGTCTCCTTTGATACGGGGAGAGTTTCTAATTTTCCTGAAACGCCCTGGATTTGGACGCTTTTGTGTGTCGGTTTCAAAGTAGGTAGTTGTCCCTTATTGATACAACTGCGAGTCGCACCGGTATCCACTAAGAATTTTAGTGGTTGTCCATTTACATCTAACGTCAAGGTCGGTTCCTCATCTGGGGTCATTGTTATTAATGGACATTCCTTTGGCGGCCCGCATTCGTCCCGTCAATAGGCGTTTCCATATGACGGCCCTTGCTGTCCCTGGGGTCCTCGTGGTCCCCTTGGATAATTTGGACAATCCCGTCTCCAGTGGCCCATCTGTCCACATTCAAAACATGCCCCTCTCCCTGGGGGTCCCTGTCCTGGACCCCCCTGTTGGTTTGGCCTTCGCCCCCCTTTGTAGGGAGGTGGGCGCCCTTGCCCTCCCCTCGGCATTTGTTGGACTGGGGCACAAGGCCCGTATGGCATGCCCGAGTTGGGGGTAACCCATGGGGTGGGGGCCATATTGGAGGGTCCCCATTGCGGTGCCCATCCTGGCATGGGTGTTTGTGGTGGCCAATAGGCCGGCGGGGGACCTAGCACAGAACATGGTGGAGCAGCCCACTGGGGTTGTTGGGGTTGTCTCCACGTCTGATTCCCTGGCCCACTAGGCCCTTGTTGTGGTCCCCGGGGTACTTGCATCACAGCTGCCTGCAGTGCCGGACCGAGTGTCTCGTCATCACTTGACTCACTCTCACTGTCACTTCCCATTATTTTTGCCCCCTTTTGTTTCTTCTTGCTCCCCATTGTTCTTGTTGTTTGTTGCTGGGCCAATTTTTCCTTTACTAACATCTGCAACATTTCTTCTTTAATTTCCTTTTTTTCCTCCGAAGAGGAGCCCGGACATTGTTCGAGTTTTGTACATAATTCATTGGTCCCCATTCCTTTCCAACCGAAAAGGACGGCATGCACTTGTTTTATTAATGCGGGCCAAAGCCCTTCTACTAGGTAATTGTTCACCAGGGGAGCGGGTAGGTCCTCGACTTGGATTAATCCTAACCCGCCCCATCGAGCTATCGCTTTTTCTATTCTCTCTCAGTAATCGCCGATAGTCTCTCCTGCTTTCTGTTTTATGTTCCCAATTTTTCCCCAATCTGGCCCTCCAGGTGGCGCGAGCGCATTGCCAATGTTGGTCAGGAGATGATTTTTCAAAATGACCCAATCGTTTCCGGTCATGGGTGGATTCTGAGCCATGGGGTCATCTATTGGCCATAATGAAAGGGTTTTAGCCTTTACCCATACCTTTGGTGGCAATATAGATGCTCCCAAATGACAAATATCTCTCCAATCTGGGGCATCCTCTGTAATCCAGTGACGGAGCAATATTACTATATCCAAAGGTTGGTCGATCAACATTTCCTGAACCCTCTTTTGCATGGCCGTTAAATCAGATTCTTTCCAAGGCACACGTTCCCTTACTACCACGCCGTTTGCGTCTATTCCCACGCATCGCATGGGGAACACTCCCTTTGTTTCTATCCCACGTTGCACTGGTGCCTGATACTCCACTAGTGAAGGGTATACTTTCTGACCTGGACCAATCGGGGGTGGAAACCCCGGGGTGTCTGTGCCGCTATCTCCATCGTCCTCGACTTGAGGGGCTGATGGTTGTGGGGTCTTTTGAACTTTAGGGGGTCTCCCATTTGTTTCCCCTATAGCGCCCTGGTGTCGGGTACGTGCCTTAGATCCTGGGACTGGACCATGGGGGGAATAGGAAACAGGGATTTCATCTTCCTCATCCTGTTCCTTCTCATCGGAATTAATCCGGGCTACCATTAGCCTCTGACTTGTCTGCGCTGCGAGCGCCTTCATCTGTTTACCCTGCTTTTTTGGACCCTGTTTGCGCTCATCCTGGTATTTGCCCAACTCTCCTCGCAAACTCGCTTGTCTGGAGGCTGCCTGTCTCTTCAAGGCCTCCACCTTCCACCAACTATAGACCTTCCATGAATCAGGTGGGAGTCTCTTCTTCTTCTTCTCTAGGGCATCTAAAGCCCCATATAGCACATCTAACCTGTCTATTGCAAATGACCCTTCCTCTGGCCAAGGCGTATTCAAACCCTCGGTCAATATAGTCCATGCCTTGCTCGGTTGCAAAGCAGCATACCCATAATCTCTTTTCATGTAAAACGCTGGAGTGTTCTTCAACGGCTCTCCCTCCTTTCCTTTCCTATTACCCATTCTTCCTACCTTCTTGGGTTAATCCCTCCTGGTAGTCCTAAGATCGGGTCGCCCCCCGATCCCTAGCCTTAAACGCAGTTCTCACGCCGGAGTAACTTAACACCTATTATCTATCTCCCACATATGGGTCTACCTGCTTCCCACGCAGGAAGCTTACCTGAGGGATATCCCTCCTTATCTCGCGCGCCCTGTATAATCGATTCGTTACCCACTGCTGCTCTGGTTTAAACTAAATATGGTTCGGAATACAAGCCAGGTAGTACAGCCGACAGAGGTCCACACGTCCAATGCAAGGCAGGAGGCTTCAATTTCGATGTGCAAAAATGCTTACCCAAATTTGATGCCGGCAGGCCTCCTTCCCGACCTGGAACGTGAGGGTCCACCTCGTCTGCACACCTGGATGATCCCACTCCTGACACCAAAATTGTCGGTCAAAGACCTCAAGGGAAGGAAGAAGAAGAAGAATCAGAGCAACAATGTTTAATAAAATCGATTACAAACACACAGTGTGGAGCAAGGCTCGAGAATGCACCGCCTAACACGCAGCGGGCAATTCCTCAAGACACTCGCTGAAAAAGAAGCAAAAAGGCATTTCATATATAGCAAAATATCAGACAAGAATCTGCGCTAAAGACAAAGCAAACCTGAGCCGTAAAGGCCCACCTACCATCATTCCTTCCTGAAGAAGGCCAAACTTAGACAAAAAAGATGTAAGCATAGGATAATGATTGAATACACATGCTGAATACGCAACAATCAAAGGATGTGTAATGTCTATATTTCTTTCCAAGGTTGGTTACATCCTTGATTTAGGAGACATACTAGAAACTACAAAGATATATAATTAATTATTCCCTTTGTGAAGAAGGCGTTTGGCAACATGTTTTCCCTGTACGTGGGCGGTGAGCATATTATCTACTGTCTGGCACATACATTCAAGGACTTGTTTATTGGGCTAAGGATCCACCCTGCACCTCGAGCCTCGAAACCACATTTTGTCCACTCGCCTCTGCCTGCAGCTGAGTTCAAATCAGTTTTCAGAAGCACGATATATAATTTCAGATGTTATGATCAATTGAGTCATGGGATTTAAACCCTAATGGCTAACACTAACACCGGCCGTGAAGCAAGGAAATAACCCCACCTGAACCACGGTTTCAGTGGACACGCCGGGCGATAGTGAGCCACGATTCGGGCCATTAACAGGAACTAACCCGATTGGAGCGGTTCCTAATCGTGCCACGTTTACCCAATTGAGAAATCACGAAAACGGTCGAATCAGGAAAGACAGGAAGAACAAGTAATTTATTACACACTTTGTAAAAGGAAGAAGAAGAAGAAGCAATGTACAGTGAAGAAGAAGAAGCAGATACACCGGGCAGCATTATAACAGTCTTAACTTATCCCTGGAAACGGGCCCGTTCACACTCAGTCACACCCTCAGACTCACTCACACGGGGGTTGTAGAAGGTCGGGTTGAGGGTCCACCGATGGTGTCCACAGCTCGCTCCGGTCCCCGACTCGTACCATGAAGGCGATGAAGATGGTAGACGGCAGGCAAGATCTCCGCGTGTCGGTGGCGTGGATCGGACAATTACGTGGGGGGGGGGGGGGGGGGGGATCGGTAAGCTGGACGATTACACTGGCGTACGTAATAGTTGTACCGGCGCCTTATACGCGCTCCCGGTATCGTTCGATACAATGCGCCACTTCCACAAGTCCTCTGCAATGCTTTCACAATGATGTCACCAAGACGCCTTTCCCAATCGACCTTGCACAATGATTGCAGTTGCGTCAGTCCTTCAGACCTCTCCCTTCTCAATTCTTGTCACAGCGCGTCTCTCCTCATAACTCAAGCCCTTGTAACCAATAATGCAATGCGCTCCAACCAAGTTCAAGTCCTCTCGAAGGGCTTTGCGCTCGTGGGTATATAGCGCCGCTTCAGCCAACCCTCTCGAACCTCTAGCCACACCCTGTCAGGCGATGTCGCCCTCAGCCCTGATTGGCTGGTGGCCCTTACCGTCCCTCCTGCTGCCGATCCGATCTCAGCCTCGCTGTCACTCCACCCCCTTTTTGGGCCTTACCTCATGGCTGGGCTAGTTCCAGCAAACCAGCAAACCAAGAGCAGCAAACGCTGCTGGCAGCCAAAGCGTAACAACTGCGAGCATCCCAAACTGCGAGCTTCCCAAGCGTAACAAACTGCGAGTTGTCAAATGGGGCGCGGGATGGATTCTGCCCAACGAGGTGGAATTTGGAGGGTGGAGGCACAATTAAACGGGACCTACTCTTATTTGTTTTACACAACGCAGATGATAACTATTGGAAATGGCCTTATCTCACATATACTAAGAAATAACTAAGGCTCTAAGGTGACCTACGTGTTGCTCGTGGACTAACTATGGGGGCAGAACCTTTAACCGTTATTACTCAAATATGTACACTTTCTCAGAACCGCAACAATATATTGTCGTGTGACTACCCTTGGTGAATACCATATGGTAGCATGGAAGGCCAAACGCAAGCTTTAACTCCGAGGTGTTGATCAAATGCGGGCTTTTATCATATGCGCCGGAGGTAGAAAGGGGAGCGGAGGAAGCTGAGGCGCTTACCTGAGCGATCGCCTCGGGCAGTCTTCAACCTGCAAAAAGTAACACAAAACGAAACCAGATTTAAAATGTACAGAAAATAACGTAGGGGTTTATTAAACGGAATGCCGGGACAAAGAAAAGTGCCACGCTAACTAAAGTCCTAAATGGAGCGCTCCCTCACCAGACTTAGAAACACAGATGAAGGGAAGGATAACCTGGAAAATAAAAACGTGTGGTTATTTGCAGTTACCTCAATCAGCTTGAACCTTGTCAGGGTCTGCGAATGGGTCCGGGGCGCTGGTAGCATTGCGTGCGAAGTGCGAAAAAGGCCTCACTAGGCCTCGATGAAGGCCTCCCGGGTGTTTGTCCACACGTCGTTTCTGCCAGGCAAAACTGCAGCTCTCCATCTGTGGCTCTTACTCCTCACGTCAGACGAACAGGGGAACGAGGATACGATGCCAGCCCACAACCGCTTCCGCCAGAACTGAGGTCCAGAACGTCAAGCCAGGGGGGAGAATCGTCAGCGCTCAACCACCTTTCACCAGAGTCCGATAACAAAAGGGGCCAAGATGTCAGTCAGCGCGTTCTTTTATTGGCCGTCTCGTGACGTCATCTGTGACTCTCCACCAATCAGCCCGCAGGCCACCACTGCATGGTCAGCTCTCCATCAGTCAGCGCACCGCTTCTTGCTCGCCCTTCTTTCACCAATCAGTGAGTCCCTTCTTACCCAGGCCATCCTGTTGGTCAACTCCCGCCCAATCACTGTCCTTCTGGGCGTGACTCTCGGCCTGCCCGAGCGATGTGTGCCCGCCAGGCGGGATTTTCAGCCCCAGTGCTCGATGCCTGGCTTCTGGTTGGTTTTTATTGTTATTTATTGTAATGTGCTTTTAATGGGCACTTCTGCGCTAGTGTCTATTGCGGTGCCATAAGGGGCAAAGGATACATCACCAAGGGTAAGATGTACAAGGGGATAATTTCTCCTTATTCCCTAAGCTAGTTAACATGCCCCGCCCCCTCATGACGGGGACAGATATACAATTTATCCGACATCTGGGCTAAACAGGCCCTCTACTTATTACATGGTGGTGGTTCTTCTTCTTCATGATAGTCGGAGCATGATACCTACACAAATCTACCTGCCTCTACATATCACTACCCCATCAACATAACACAGCCCCCCACACCCTCCCCCCCTGGAATCGTAGCCCCGCAAGGTTCATTGCAGGCGCTACCATTCCAGTCTTACCACTTACCGACTCACACTTAATTAACCTATGAAATAAATCAGGAGGGCTGTGGGAAGTGGGCCGAAGCTACTTACCTATTCTCCTTATCGTTCTACCCCCTTAAACAACAATTCCATTTCAAATATGTAGAAACATTAGAATCCTCGTTCCTAACTCCTGCGGGGGAAGAAAAAACCAACAACACGAAAACCTACCTTAACCACAAACCTTAACTAACAATCAAAAATTCCAATAAAAACATTTGTACAACCCCTTCCTATAGACCGCATCCCCCGGTGGATGCCACAAGACTCAACGTTACCTGTGGGGCCATCCCAATGCACCCCATATTTCCACGGGCCCTGTCCTGGTGTTACAGGTGAGTGACATGGCTTGGTGAATTTCACCCACATTCATTCAACACAAACCCATAACCATTCAAACACATTTCAGTAACCATCAAAACACAAAACCATTATGCACGTATTTCACCTCCCCCCCCCCCCCCCCCCACTCCCCCCCTGCAGGACCATGGCATAGATGTCATACACATGTGTTTTCCCTTCTACTAGGCAGAGAGGAGGTACCATACAGGCAAGATAGTGGGGGCGCTTCAGGCTGTGGTGCCTGCAGTTCAAAACACAAG
The DNA here is from genome assembly GCF_964187855.1 of Myxine glutinosa. NCBI lineage: Eukaryota > Metazoa > Chordata > Myxini > Myxiniformes > Myxinidae > Myxine > Myxine glutinosa. The sequence continues at coordinate 54,572,064 of NC_136261.1, forward strand.
TCGCCTGACTTATGACTTCTTCGCCCCCCCCCCCTCCCTTTACCTCTTGGCCCCATGACAGCCAAACAGCTCTTTATGTTGTCGTCCTCCTGGGGGTGGGGGGTGGGGAAGGGGTCTCCACACACCAGGCTCCGTCGCCTCAGGCTTCCAAACAGCCTCACGTGTCGCCAGGAGTCTCATACCCCAGGGCACCCAAACAGACCCCCACCACTGACGGGCTCCCAATTTCCAGACTCCACTGGCTGCCAGGGTAATTACCGCAGAGGGGGCCGCAGTCACCGCTCCTCCAGAGTTTGATCCGTACCTGCGGACACGCACACCTTCCCCACCCACATATCCACAAAAACATTTCCTCCCCCGCTGCCATTCAATTCTCAACCACAGATTTCCATAAAATATGGTGCAAAAGAGCTGCCATGGCCAGCTTATGTGAAATCCCCATTCACATTTAAATCACCTTTCCAAACACAATAATCACTACTCATTCAGAGTTCATTTATATTCTCCACGACCACATAAAAACACAAAACCTCTACACGTAAACAAATGCCACCCACAAGACTCTTTGTGGCACACATTCCATCCCCTCACTGGCCATGTCATCACCCTCACCCGCCCCCCTATACCAAATTCTCATGTCCCAATTTGTCAAAATCGCGAAATTCTCAAAGTCCTGAACTCTGGGACAGTACACATCCAGGCACTTACCTCAAGTGCAGGTAGTTGCAAGTTGGTCAGGTCCAAGAGTGCTATCCACCCTACAAAATCCCAAATTTTGTCCCATAGGGCCGATCAAATTTCACCAAATTGCTCTTTTCCCCCCACTGTACTGGCAAGTATGTGGACCTGCCTCCTACAGTGACAATTACTACACTACTACCTTTGGCTACGACAGCTCCACCCCTCCACCGTGCAAGGGCCATCGGGACAGGCTGAGCAGCCGAAATGCCAACATGGCCATGAGTGTCCATAAGGGTGTGACCCACCATCCATCCTTCGGCCCCCCTGTGAGGAACATGGCTGCACTAGCCCCAGCTGGCCAATGTGGTGTGAACCTGCTGCCAACTCCACCATTCCCAAAACCTCGTCCCTGGGGGGAACGGTCGCAGTGCGTGGCATCCACATCCAGTCCCCTGCACTGCCCACATCCCCCAGTCCACACAACTGCAGCCACCAGTGCCCAACCACACTTTACCACGCCAAGGTCTAGCAGATAGCCATGCTCCACCAGGAGACTCATCCAGAAGACATGGTCCACACACCTCGGACACGCACAGCACCACGTTGACCTCCAGACTACCCAACTACATCACCACAATCCCACGTCCCAAATATCGGCGCCGTCACCCCCATAGCCAGTTGAAGGCTGCTCTGCCTGCTACTATATCAATTTTTATCCCAGCCTCCAACACTTTGGTCTAACACACCTGTATCAATAATGGTGCCACTGTGCAGTGTCCACCATGGCATCACAAAATTCACCCTTAAATTTACATCTAACCCTCAGATTACCAGTGCCAAATATTTTTTCACAATTAACTAATCTCACCAAAGAAGGATGCTTTTCATACACATGCCAGCCAATCAATCAATCCCATGGCTCTTTTCCCAAGCCAAGAGTCCACAAATCACAACGAAACATCTGTGGAAGATCATTCTCTTACCATCATGTTTCACAGATGCCCCAATGGTTGTCCAGTGGGCTATAAAATACCTGTCCATGCGGATCGACCCGCATCCATAGACCAGCACAGCATGGCAGGTCACCACATGCTGGCTGTCCCAGAGTCTCAGGGAGAGGCTGTCAGGCTGCATGCCCGGGTGGTCACCACATCAGGCCCATATTGGCCATCCGTTGGGCCGCCACCAAAGCACGACCTACAACACCTCCCCCTAGTGGTCCTCTTAATACGCCATCCTAGGTACCTGTGAGAAACAACCTCGAACCCCCGGAGGTCTTAACCCCCACCACGGTCCGGTGATCCTGGCGGCCCGAGGCACTCGCTCGGCCGGCGCTCCGATGGACAAGGGACGCCACACTCCACCAGACACCCCCATGGGGCCCAGGTAGTACCATGCCACCCATGTTCGGACCCCACATCCAAATCTCGCCAGCACAGCCCCCCAGCTGGCTGGCATAATCCAATTTTGAAAGGGGCACATTTTCCCCAAGGCCGACCCCAATGACCTCTCCTGGTCCAAATTCTGCAGCCTGGGGACCAACTCTCTTCAAGGCTGTGCCAAATTAAACTCCCATTTAAATTTGATTTTAAATTTCCTTTTGAAAATTTTGGCCTCGTGTGCCCAACCGCAGCTGCAGGCAACAACCCCTTCCTCGGGTCCTCCCTGCAGCTGTTCCAAATTAATTATGGGGACCAGTGTCTCCGAGGGTCTATTTCCCGAATCTTCCATGTGCAAGTCCAGCTCGGAGCCAAAACACCCCTCCTGCTGGGTATTCAATTTTGGAGCCTCTTGTACCCAGTTTTGTGGTGTTGTTTATGGTAGGTTTGTGGTGAGGGTCCCCTCGATTCCTTGAATCTCGTCCTGGGGATATTCAATGGACCGACTCACCTCATCTCCCAGACTCGATCAATCCCCTCCCTGATGATACTGTCCAATGTGCTCGGCCGCTCCGGTCCAAATTCATTCTCATCATCATCCCCATCAATCAATTATTGTGGCCCCAACAGGTCTCCATCTATACACACCCGGTCCGGTTCCGTTTACTGGATTTCGAAAGGTTACAGATTTGTATGAAACATTGGTGGTTTTGGTATGCTATTAGCCAATTGATTAAGAAATTAATTATTCTACGATAATTATTTATTTATTTTAATTACTTAATTAATCAACCAATAATTATTGATTCTCTTGATTTTCGTCATACCTGTCAGGCTACCTTGTTTGTCTCTCTGTTTCTTTGTCTGTTTGTTTATGAACAGGATATCTCAAAAAGTTGTGGACGGATTTGGACGAAATTAGGTGGAGATGTTGGGTATGTGACAAGAATTAAATTGTTACATTTTGGTGAAGATCCGGATTCAGCTCCGATAGTTATTTAAGTGATTCTTCGCCATTGAGAGATGGGCCCAAAAACGATATCAGCCTAACATGATGTTTCAAAACGTTGTGAACGCATTATGACAAACCTTGGTGGATAATTAGGTTAGGTGACAAGAACAAGCCAATTCGATTTTGTTTAAGGTCTGGATGTAGGATTGGCTTAGCAGGTGGGATACAAAATTCGTATCTGGTGGGATACAAAACGTACACTGTCCAAAGTACTCGATTCCATTGTTCAGTCACACAATCTTGGTGTTGCCTTGCAAATAAATTTGGCTTTTCACCTTTTTGTGGAATGCAGCAGGTTTCAATGGCAGAGTTGCAGCAAAGTGGTTTCTTTGCTACGACTCTGCCATCGAGACCTGCTGCAATCAAGCTTCTGCACACAGTGCTGGACGAGAGGTTAAACAGTTCTTTGTCAGCTGCTGGCTTGATTCTCTTCTATTGCATAAGCTGAGCAACTTCAAGTGCTCGTCTTTCATTGTAAAATATTTTCCGAGTCTTCCTACCCTTTTCTTGTCTTGTACCAAGCCAGTTTCTCTCAGGCATTGCAAAGTGTACCTCACACCATTGTAGGAGATCTTCCGCATTTCTGATATTTTCTTCATAAGGGTGCCCTTATTCAAAGTTGGGATCTCACACACTGTTCTGTTGAAAGTTGCTTCCTTGGTGTTATTCTCAACCCACTCATAGTCTTTCAAAGGGAACATTCTGATGAAAACAAATTTCACATATTCACTAATTTGCAACTTTTATTGTGATTTCTTGTAATTTGCATTAACGTAACTGGTGTTGATTACTTCAATAATGAATTATTTTTTAATGTGCAAAAATCCACAAACTTTTTCCTGCTTAATTTATTCGTGTTCAGTGGATATTACCCTTTAACATCACCTTTTCCTGAAATATTGGAACTCCCGTTTTCAGATGGCTGCTTACATATTGTTATGAATTTTGGGGTAGATTGATATATAGATTCAGGTAGATCTGTATAGGTAAATGCACCGATGATCGGGGCTAGGAAGAACCATTTCGATGAACATAAGTCAGGAACCTGTTTAGCCCGGATGTCGGATTAACCTTCTATATTTGTGGTCATATGAGGATGGCCTTGTGCTAATTATCGTAGGGATTATGTTAATTCCCTTGTTTGTGAGACCTTGTGACTTATCATTTGTCCCTCATGGCACTACACCAATAGACACTAGTCAGGCCTTATAGCACCACATATACTAATTAAATTTTCCCCACAATAAAACTCACCGGAAGTGCAGGCAGGAAGTTCCCATGCATTGTGACAACATGGCGATAAAACATTGTTCAGGCCGGCTGAGGCCAGGCCCACCTCACGACGGATTGATCAAGGGGTTTGAAGGGGAGATCACACCAATGGTAGGGAGGGCCAATCGGCACACAGTTGAAGCCCAGAGGCCAGATGGAGACTGCTGAGGGTGGGTGGGGAGATTATAAAAAGGGAGTGCATCTGACATTTTCTCTCTCTCCATGCTCTCTCTTGCTCTGGACCTTTTGTTTGCCCTGGACATCCCTTGCATTCCTCTATACTCTCTTGCCTTCTCTCTCACTTGGCCCTCATGTATTCCTCTGCCATCGACTCTCTCCTCTTGGTTCCGGACATTGGCGAGCGACGGTGTGCGGGATGTGACCTGTGGTCAGAACGAGGAGAGCTGCGGATCGTTCGCTCACTCACTCACGCGACCTGCCTGGAGGGGGTGTGGACGTGCCATGAGCACACGAGGGAATGGAGACCTAGCAGCACGGGAACGTGCGGTTCCCACCAACATCCGACCGGTTCCCAACAATGCACTGGACGAGCCGACGAACCCTAACGAGACCCCGAGTTGTTGAGCTAAGCCCAAACACACACACACACACGATGCTTTTATTTTCAGTTACATTCTCCCCTCATGTGTGTTATACGTCTGGTGTGGGAGCGCTCCATTTTAGGACATTTATTTAACCGGCATGTTTCCTTGTTCTCGTGTTCCGTTAAATAAACCTGTTATTTTTGTACATTTTAAATCCGGTTTTCGTTTTAGGTGAAATTATACATAGATGTGTACTTTTACCCAAACACTCATACACACTATGTATAATACTTTTTACAGGATTGAAGACTGCACAGCAGATCGCGTCAGGTAAAACCTTCCGGCTTCTTCTTCTTCTTCTTTCTTCCTCCCGCGCGTAGATATAAAATCCGCGATTGAACACCGCTTCCATTAACGCTCGATTTGCTATCCGTGATTTCCTGGTCTTCACCGAGGGGAATCACGCGACAATATCTATCATTCAATTTGTTTTTAAAAATGGCTCTGCATTTTCAACATACCTTCTAACAATGGTTATACAACACTCGCCTGTTCAATCATCCACCAGCTGTATCTTTCACCTTTCCTTTTACATCAGCATGCGTTTTTATAGTCTTATAATATGTCATTATTGCAACTGTAGGCTACATCGTTGTTTCCAAGGTGATCCCTTACAAAAATAACCGAGGTACAATAGTTGACTTCCAACCTAAAACCTAAAACCTCTCAGTGTTTTTATGTTTGTAAAATCCCACAACATAGCCTCTGGTAAAAAACATTTTTACAAATGTAGGACAAGGACAGAAGAAGACGATAACCTTAATTGTAATGTCCCATGTATCACAAGGACATTGCAGACAATGGACGAATCAAGACAGTGTGAAGGACTTGAAGATGTGATCCCAGAATCTCATGTAAAGTCACGTGAAAAAGTAAGTACACCCCATGTAAAGTTTTGACTTTTTCAACATATTTCAAAATACAGGTATTTGATCTTCATTTCAACAATATTGAAAGATAAAGGTGATATAATATAACAAATATCATGAAACATTTACATTTTGTAGTCCATTGTATAATTTAAATAAACAAATACAAATTTCGCATGTGGAAAAAGAAAGTACACCCTTGGCTCGAATAGGTGGTATTGCCCCCTTTGGTAGAAACAACCTCAAGTAGGCGTTTCTTATAACCGTCTACCTGTCTCTGACATCGACTGGGAGAAATGTTTGCCCACTCCTCCATGCAGAATTCTTTCAGCTGTGCGATGTTTGAGGGGTTTCTTGCATGCACAGCTCGTTTCAAATCCCCCCACAACATCTCCATGGGATTTAGATCCGGGCTTTGACTTGGCCATTCCAGAACCCTCCATTTCTTTCTTTTCAGCCACCCATCTCCATGTCATGGAGACATTCCACTTGGTGGATTTACTGGTATGTTTAGGGTCATTGTCATGTTGCAAGGTCCACCTTTGGTTGAGCTTCAACTTTCCGACAGATGGCCTCACATTATCCTCAAGCACCCTCTGGTACAATGAAGAATTCATAGTGGATTATTTGATGATGAGCTGCCCAGGCCCTGATGCAGTAAGGCTGCCCCAAACCATAATATTTCCACCACCATGCTTTACAATTGGTATCAGGTTCTTGTGGTCAGATGCTGTCTTTGGTTTTCGCCAAACATGTCTTCTGGTACTGTGGCCGAATAGCTCTACCTTTGACTCATCTGTCCAGAGCACATTGTTCCAGAAGTGCTGGTCTTTGCCGAGGTGTTCATTGGCAAACTTTAGTCTTGCCCTGATGTTCTTTCTGGACAGCAAAGGTTTCCTCCTGGTACACCTCCCATGTAGATCAAATTTGTGCAGCCTCTTTCTTATGGTAGACTCGTGCACTTTGACCTCAACAGTGGCAAGAGCTACCTGTTGGTCCCGTGATGATATTCTGGGGTTCTTAGATACTTCTTTCAGCATCTTGCGGTCTGCTCTCGGGCTGAACTTGCTGGGGCGGCCTGGCCTGAACAAGTCGGCAGTTGTTTGGAATCTTCTCCACTTGGAGATGATCTTCCGGACAGTCGAATGATTGATTTCAAATTGTTTGGAGATCTTTTTAAATCCCTTCCCAGACGCGTAGGCATCTATAACCTTCTTTCTGAAGGCCTCAGAGAGCTCTTTTGATCTATGCATGGTGACGCCGCACACTTCAACAACAAAGAGAAAACCTAACCAAATGTCTGAGGTTTAAATAGGATAGGTTCCTCCAAGATCTTCTCTAACGATGTTCTAATCATTTGCACCTGGGCTGGTGCACCTGATCCTAATTTTAGGTATTTGAAGTAGTGATAAATGTAGGGGTGTACTTACTTTTTCCACATGCGAAATTTGCATTTATGTTCATTTACATTATACTATGGACTACAAAATGTAAATGTTTCATGATATTTGTTATATTATATTGTGGCGGACACAAAAGCCCACTGGCGGGGTGACATCATTCCGCGCACCAAGTGGGCGGTGGCCACGCCCGAGGGGTAGGCGTGGCCTCATGATATACACCGGGCGCGCAGCCCGGAGCACGCCAGTGTTACAGTGAGCTCCTGAAATAAAGACGCTTATAAGTTACCGCTTGTCCGCTTCCTCCTTGCTCGCAAGCAGCGCGCGTAATGCCGCGCTTTACTGGTGACCCCCTCGACGTTGGATCTGCCGGAGCGATCCTTCCACACGCGACGCCATTGCCATGGCCAACTTCATCAAACTTCCCGAATTTTGGGAGGCTCAGGCCGAAGTCTGGTTCGTCCAGGCCGAAGCCCAATTTCAGCTTCGGCGCCTCACCGGTGATGACACGCGCTATTGCCACGTCGTCGCCTCCCTCGGGCCCGGCACGGCCGCTCGAGTTGTGTCCGTCCTTCGCCACCCACCGGACGGCCACAAGTACGAGGCACTCAAGCGGCTACTCCTAGCCACGTTCGGCCTCACGGACGACGCACGGGCCGACCACCTCCTGGATCTCCCCGAGCTCGGTGACACGCGCCCGTCGGTCCGAATGGACCATATGCTGTCACTGTTGGGCGACGAAGCCCCCGGTTCTCTATTCCGGGCGCTTTTCCGTTGCCAACTTCCAGCGCAGGTTCGCCTCGCGTTGGCTGGGACCGGGCTAACGGAACCCCGAGCATTGGCAGCCGAGGCGGACAAGTACTTCGCCGCTTCGGACACGCGGGCGAGAGTCGGCGTGGCCGTCACGGCCCTCGTGGCTGATGCTGCTGATGCTGCTGCTGATGCTGCTGATGTTGCTGCTGATGCTGCTGATGCTGCTGATGCTGCTGCTGATGCTGCTGATCCACAGCATCAGCTTATACAGCATACGCAGCATGCTGATACGCACCTCGTGACCGCCGCCACGCCCCGCCCACTGCCGCAGCGAAAACCGCCACCGCGGGGAAACCCGCCAACTCCACCGGCCTGGCGGAGCCAGCCGCGCTCCTCCAGCTCCACCACCTGGTGCTGGTTCCACGCCAAGTTCGGCCACGAAGCTCGGCAGTGTCATCCGCCATGCTCCTTCAACAGGTCGGGAAACGCCCGGGCCGGCGCTCAATAGTGGCGATGAGCGCCGGCCGTTCGAGCAGCCTGCTGTTCATAACGGACACCTTCTCCGGGCGCCGTTACCTGTGCGACACGGGAGTGCAGGTGAGTGTCGTTCCCGCCGGCACGTCAGACAAGCACGCCGCGGGTGGGGGCCCCGCGCTGCTTTCCGCGAATGGGACACCCATCCGTACGTATGGAAAACGCTGCCTCTCTCTGCGGTTCGGAGGGCAGGTTTTCCGATGGACGTTCGTCACCGCCGACGTGCCCATGGCACTGCTTGGCGCGGACTTCCTGTGCGCTAATGGGCTCCTGGTCGACATCAAGCGCAGACGTCTTGTCCAGGCCGAGACGTTCAGCTCGCTTGCTTGTGCGTTGCCCAGCTCAACGAGTGGCTTGCCAAGCGGCTTGCCGAACGGTTCGGTTCCGGCAACGTTGGTCTGTACGCTTCCGGCAGCGGACGCATTCACCCGCCTCCTCGCCGGCTTCCCGGCCCTCACGCGGCCCACCTTCTCGGCGGGGGCCGTCAAGCACGGGGTGGCCCATCACATCCCCACCGTCGGGCCACCGGTCTACGCCCGGGCACGCCGCCTCGAGCCGACGAAGCTGGCGGTGGCAAAAGCGGGGTTCGCTACCCTGGAGCGACTCGGCATCGTTCGGCGCTCAGAGAGCGCTTGGGCGTCGCCGCTGCACATCGTGCCGAAGCCCGGCGGGGGATGGCGACCGTGCGGGGACTATCGCCGTCTCAATGACGCCACGACTCCCGACCGCTACCCCGTCCCCCACATTCAGGACTTTTCCGCCCATTTGGCGGGAATGTCCTTCTTCTCGAAGGTGGACCTCATACGCAGCTACCATCAGGTCCCCGTCAGGCCGGAGGACGTCCCGAAGACGGCAGTCATCACGCCATTCAGACTCTTCGAGTTCCTGCGCATGCCCTTCGGTCTGAAGAATGCAGCTCAGGCGTTCCAGCGACTGATGAACAGCGTCCTGCGTGACTTGGATTTTGTCTACGTCTACCTGGACGATATCCTCGTCACCAGCGCGTCCCGCGAAGAGCACCTACTCTTCCGGCAACGTTGGTCTGTACGCTTCCGGCAGCGGACGCATTCACCCGCCTCCTCGCCGGCTTCCCGGCCCTCACGCGGCCCACCTTCTCGGCGGGGGCCGTCAAGCACGGGGTGGCCCATCACATCCCCACCGTCGGGCCACCGGTCTACGCCCGGGCACGCCGCCTCGAGCCGACGAAGCTGGCGGTGGCAAAAGCGGGGTTCGCTACCCTGGAGCGACTCGGCATCGTTCGGCTCCGCACTCTCTTCGAACGCCTGGGCCAGCATGGCCTGATTGTGAACCCCGCAAAGTGCCGGTTCGGCGCCACCATAATCGATTTTCTGGGGCACCGTGTCACCAGGCACGGAGCCGTCCCCCTGCCGGCCAAGGTGGAGGCGGTGAAGGGGTTTCCGTGCCCCCGCACGATCAGAGGGCTGCAGGAGTTCCTGGGCATGGTGAACTTTTACCATCGGTTCCTGCCCCGTATCGCCCAGCTCCTGCGCCCCCTGCACGAAGCTCTCCAAGGTAAGCCGGGCAAAGGCGACGTTACCTGGACCGAGCAGATGGACACGGCGTTCATGGGCGCGAAGCTTGCCTTGGCTAACGCCACCATGCTCCCGCACCCGGCGCCCGATGCACCGATCGCCCTCACCACCGATGCCTCGGACTACGCGGTGGGCGCGGTGCATGAGCAATGGGTGCGTGGAGCTTGGCAACCGCTGGCGTTCTTTAGCCGGCAGCTTCGCCCGCCCGAACGCCGTTACAGTACCTTCGACCGCGAGTTGCTCGGGCTTCACTTGGCGGTCAGGCACTTCCGCCATCTGCTCGAGGGCCGTGCGTTCACTGCCTTCGTCGACCACAAGCCGCTGATCTTCTCGATGGGCAAGGTCACCGAGCCGTGGTCGGCCCGGCAGCAGCGTCACCTCTCGGCCGTGTCCGAGTAGACGACGGACATCCAGCAAGTCGCGGGGAAGGACAACCCGGTGGCGGATTGCCTTTCCCGGGCCGTCGCCCACGCAGTCCACCTCGGCATCGACTATGACCGGATGGCAGTGGACCAGGCCGCTGACCCCGACGTCCAGGCCTTGCGGACCGCCGTCACGGGCCTCCGCGTCACCGAGGTGGCGTTCGACGGCGAGGGCACGGCCCTCTTGTGCGACGTCTCCCTCGGGCGTCCTCGCCCCATCGTGCCCGCGGGCTGGCAGCGCCAGGTGTTTGATGCCATCCACGGCCTGTCCCACCCGGGCGCGAGGGCCTCCCAAAGGCTGATCGCCGACAAGTTCGTCTGGCATGGTCTCTGGAAGGCCGGCCGCGGCTGGGCCAGGACGTGCCTCGCGTGCCAGCGCGCCAAGGTGCACCGGCACACCCAGGCCCCGTTGGCCCCGTTCACGGTGCCGGAACGCCGGTTTGACCATGTTCCACGTGGACCTGGTGGGACCTCTGCCCCCCTCGCGGGGTTTCACCTACGTCCTCACCATGGTGGACCGCACCACCCGGTGGCCGGAGGCCGTGCCCTTGGCGTCGACAACGGTGGCTGATGTCACGCAGGCTTTCATCGCCACCTGGGTCGCCCGGTTCGGCGCCCCCTCAGACATCTCGTCCGACCGCAGCCCCCAGTTCACCTCGGAGCTCTGGCGGGCGGTCGCGCAGGGGCTCGGGGTCCGGCTGCACCGAACCACGGCCTACCACCCCCAGGCTAACGGCCTGTGTGAGCGATTTCACCGCTCATTGAAGGCCGCGCTCCGGGCCACCCTCCGCGACGGCGGCTGGGTCGACAGGCTCCCCTGGGTCCTGCTGGGCCTCCGGACGGCGCCCAAGGAGGACCTGCGCGCATCCACGGCGGAGTTGGTCTTCGGGCAACCGCTGCGGGTGCCGGGCGAGTTCCTCCCCGACTCCACGGCACCATGGTCCGCGGCACAGCAGCGCTCCGCTCTGCAAGAGACCGCCCAGAGGTTCGCCCCGGTGCCAACGGCATGCCACGGGCACCCACCGACGCACGTCGCCCCGGAGCTTCGCACGGCGGAGTACGTCTTCGTCCGCCACGATGCCCACCGGACACCACTGCGGCCCCCGTACGACGGGCCTTTCCGCATGCTGGAGACCGGGGCGAAGCACTTCACCCTGGACATCGGCGGTACTCCTGACCGCATTTCGGTAGACCGCCTCAAGCCGGCCCACCTCGACGTGGACCATCCACCGCCAGTGGCCCGACCCCCACGTCGGGGCCGCCCCCCTGCGGGCGGACCCCCGGCACCGCCCAGCCCCGCCGCCACGCCGCCCCCCGGTCCTGCACCCATCCCAGGGGCAGCCAAGGGCATCCCACCTGGCATCCCTGCACCCCGGACGCCGCCGATCGCCAGGGGGCGCTTCGGCCGGGTCATTCGTCTGCCCCGCAAACTGGCCCTCCAGGTGCGCGGGAATTCTGGGGGGGCGCGTGTGGCGGACACAAAAGCCCACTGTCGTGGTGACATCATTCCGCGCACCAAGTGGGCGGTGGCCACGCCCGAGGGGTAGGCGTGGCCTCATGATATACACCGGGCGCGCAGCCCGGAGCGCGCCAGTGTTACAGTGAGCTCCTGAAATAAAGACGCTTATAAGTTACCGCTTGTCCACTTCCTCCTTGCTCGCAAGCAGCGCGCGTAACGCCGCGCTTTAATATCACCTTTATCTATCAATATTGTTGAAATTAAGATCAAATAGCTGTATGTTGAAATATGTTGAAAAAGTCAAAACTTTACATGGGGTGTACTTACGTTTTCACGTGACTGTACATATATATGTACAGTATTTTATAGAAACAGCTACTTCTTACAGTTGTATTTAAGACACAGATATATGCTGTCCTCCTTGATGGTTCAGACATGGCACTCTTACCATTGGACCGTCTAATCTGGGTTAGATTCCTAAATTGTATCTAAACTGTTGGATTGATGCTTCATGATCAGAGTATTATCTCACAAAGTTCATCGTTCCTCAAATGGATGTTAGTGTGGGGACACGGAGAGAGAGAGAGAGAGAGAGAGAGAGAGAGGAGAGGAGGAGGAGGAGGAGGGAGAGGGAGAGGGAGAGGGAGAGGGAGAGGGAGAGGGAGAGGGAGTGGGAGAGGGAGAGAGAGAGAGAGAGAGAGAGAGAGAGAGAGAGAGAGAAAAAGAAAAACTTACCATCAGGTGAAGATAGCATTTTATCTGCACTAAGAATTGATTATTGCTTTTAATTTCCTCAACACCAAATTCAACCTCATCCAGGCAAATAAATTATTCTTTTACGTTACTGTATCTAATAGTGAGTGGGAAATTCGTGGATAATATATGCTAGGAACCATTTATTTATTTATTAAGTAGGCAATAAAATGAGGTGCTAATTTCGGATATTTAATTTGATAAATGGAACGTAAGGGAGGATGATGTCGGAGTGATATGGAGGGTTAAGGTAGGGGGGAAGGAGTGAGAAGAGAAGTTAAGAAGTTTGGGGGATAGGGTAGGGTGGGGCAAGAGGCCCTGTAGGGGTCAAACGCCTACCCACAATATATACTAAACCACGTGATGCAACGAGCCCCATGATGGCTTGCGAGCTTCCTTCCGCAAACATCCTTTCCCGCCACGACGGCGACACAGGCAGAGAAAGCGGTACGTTTCTCAGATGTTTTTCTTTGTTTTCGTCCTGTTTGTTGTAAATTTCATACTTCATTTGTTCAGTACCATCATCTAAATAGCAGAAGAAACAGAACGTCTCTACTTTTTCTTGTTATAGGGATCTGTTAGCTATCTGTTGATGCCAGGCTAAACTAGTTGCCTCCCTTGCTTTAAGTCAGATTTCCAAAGATAAGATTTGTAACAGATTGGGGGTCAAACGCCCACTGGGATGTTGGGGCAAGACGCCTAATGTGCCCCTCATTCCACTGAATGTAATACCGACTTGACTTGAAATGCTAGAGTACTTTTTTCTTTTCTTTTTTCTTTTTTGTATACTGAATCGAGGCTCGTGAAAGAGCTAACATTAACTTCACAAACAAATCAACCAGACAAACAAAATATATAAAAAGAGGGAGCGGAAGACAAGATGGGGAGAAAAGGGGAAGCACACACACACACACAACATCCGAGAGCAGGGAGATGTGTGGAAGGGAGAGGGCCCGGGGGGAGGAGGCGTGGGAAGGGGGGGGGGGAGGGAGAAGTATAAAGCACAAGGACACCAAGGACTTCCAGGACAAAAGTTGGTATTTCAAAAAGTGGAATTGGGGTGAAATTAGCGGGGGTAGAAAAGATCAAGGTTTTGGATGGGGGAAGATAAGAGATGGTGGTGAACAGCTGTTTTAAAGACTTGGAGGGTGGAGTGGGATTGAAGAGAGTGAGGGAGTTTGTTCCAGAGGTGGGAGAAAAGAGGAATGAAGGAGTGAAGGTGAGCAGAGAGTCTTGATTTTGGCAGTTTAACCAAAAGAGGGTTGCAGGCAGATCTTGTGCGACCTGTAGGAATATTTGCGGGACAGAGCCCAGAGAGAGCTGGGGGGTCAAGGCCAGAGAGGAGTCGGTAGAAGACGGAAAGACCACCATCCTGCCTGCGGTGAGTGAGTGAGTGAGAGGCCCTTGGAGTTAGCTTCATCGCAGGAGATTCCAATGATTCTGAATGCTTTGGTTTCAACAGCGTGAAGGCGAGCTAGGTGTGAGGCAGGAGCACCAGCCCAGAGGGGAGAGCAGTATTCCATTGAGCTGTGGATGAAACCCTTGTATGTGGTGAGGAGCTCAGGTGTGCCAAGGAAGGACTTCGCATGACGGAGGATGCCCAGTCGGCGACTGGCTTTGGAGGCCAGATTTGAAATGTGGTTTTTCCAGGAAAGATCATGGCAGATAGTGAGACCCAAAAGCTTGAGTGACAGAACTTCTTGGAGAGGATTATTCAGAAAGTGGATGGGAGGGTTGTCCAGTCGGTCTTTTCGGAGAGACATCGTAAGAGTGTGAGATTTGTCAGGATTGAAAGACATGTTCCACTTGTTTGCCCAGTCTGTGATTTTGTCAAGGTCTGCAGAGAGTGAGGAGGCTGCAGACTGCCGATCTGAGGGATGAAGAATGGAGCGACAGAGAGTAGAGTCGTCAGCAAAGAGATAGAGAGGATTTTCAAGAGAGTCAGAGAGATCATTGATGAAGACCAGAAAAAGCACAGGGCCCAGAACACTGCCTTGGGGAACTCCAGCCTGAACAGGAAGAGGAGACTGCATGTGTCTTTGTCTTTCTTTCTCTTTCTCTTTCTCTTTCTCTTTCTCTTTCTCTTTCTCTTTCTCTTTCTCTTTCTCTTTCTCTCTCTCTCTCTCTCTCTCTCTCTCTCTCTCTCTCTCTCTGCTATGCTAGTAAAAGTGACTATCATTTGAATATATTCCGCTAAGTTATGAATAAAAGAAATTATGATTTAGAGACTGAATCATTTTTTAACACTTGTCAACAGATACATGATGGTGAGAACATACAAAAGGAAGACAGAGAGGGGCAATTATGGCCAAAGCAACTTGTCTGCAGCCTTGACAGCAGCAAGCGAGGGACTTCCACTCATTCGTGCCAGCAAGGACTTTGGTGTTCCGGCACGTACCCTACGAAGGCACAGAGACCAGCAAGTAGCAGCACCTGGTGTGCTGAATTTTGGGAGATATAAGAACGCCCTTCCTCCTGAGATCGACGCGCAGCTGAAAGCACATGTAACGGAGATGCAGAGGCGACTGTACGGTCTGAGGATGCGGGACATGCAGCGTCTAGCGTTTGATGTTGCTGAGAAGGCTCAAATTAGCCACCCTTTCAACAGAGAGTCCCGGATGGCAGGAAAGGACTGGGTCCAGAACTTTCTCTCCCGTCACGACCTCACCCTCAGGCAGCCTCAAGCAACCAGCATAGCGCGTGAATGTGAATCCACCCCAGCAAATCCCTCAATCTGTGTTGAAGACAGGCAAGACCAAGGACCATCTCCCTCACCTTCTTCATCTGACAACGGAATGCAGGTGATACCGACGTCTGGTGATGGCCGATGTTTTTTCCGCAGTTTAATCATTGGGATGGACTCAAAGTTACAAACAGCGGAGAGATCAGAGCATGGATCATTGAGAAATCAGGTACTAGAGATGTTTGAGAAGAGTCAGGCAGATGGACTTCGCGCAAAAGTTATTGCACACATGTGTGAAAATTATGATGACTTCAAAGACCTGGACGTCGAAACCATCAACGCCGACCTGCCCAGATGGCTCCGATACTCATCCATGGAGCATCGAATCGATGCCATGTCGGATCCATTGTCCCTGCCGGGCAAGCTGGAGATCACCGCCACCAGCAAAGTCCTTCAAAAACAAATCATAGTTTACAACTGGGATAACGTTGTGGTTCAACGTTATGGAGACGTTGACAGACACCACCAGCCCCTGATGGTGCAGTTCACCAGTGTTGGTCAGGATGTCGGGCACTACAACTGCATCGTTCTGCCCAGCCTGCGACCAGAGCGACTAACACCAGAAGTTGGAAGTGAGGTGCCCACGTCACAGCCGCCAATCCCCCAGCCATCCACATCTTCTACTAGCACAATCAGGGAAATAATCCATGGGCTTTCTCCGCTGCCCAAAATATCAATCAAGAGGCCAAGAGCCAGAAAAACAGAGTCAGCAGCCGTGCTGACCTCTTCGCCATACAAGGCAGCACTAGAAGAGAAGCAGGCAAAGAAGAACCCCAAGAAAAACTCAGACAAAGCACTAGAAGAGACGCAGGCAAAGAAGAACCCCAAGAAAAACTCAGACAAAGAACAAAAGCAGAAGAAGAAGAGAGTGCAGCAAACAAACCCCACAAACGGCAAAACGAGGAAGCAAGGAGAAGAGGAAGAAACAAGTGAGGAGGAAGACTGGCCTTGTCTTATATGCTGTGAGGAGTACAGCCATGCCAGACCCAGGGAGGTGTGGGTGCAGTGCCAGTTGTGCCTTCATTGGGCACATGAACAATGTACGCCAGGACTGGCCCAGTTCCTGTGCCCAAACTGCGAGTCGGATGTCTCGGACTGACATGTGCCCATGACTGTTTGAATTTGACCAAGTCACAATTCATGACATTTTGTATTTACAGTGAAATTTCCTCTATGTAGGAGACTATGTTTTTCTAGTCAGACGTTAGTATTATCTTCTTTTTATGTAATTCGGAAGTAAGGGGCAAAACGCTCACTTCTCAGGGGCAATACGCCCACAGTAAGCGTTTTGCCCCAACCTGGTGGGCGTTTTACCTCCGGCATGGGGCAAAGAGGCCAAAAATTAAAAAAAAAAATTCACTTCTTGTTCTTTTTCGTTTTTTTCTATCTTGGTGTGCTTGTGCTATTATGTAGCACTAATGTGTCCTTATTGTTTGCATTTACTTTTAGTTCTCTATAGCTGCAACAGGAGCAGATATCAGCAATCTTGCTTAATGGGGGCGTCTTGCCCCACGCTACCCTATAATAGGGAGGGGAGAAAATCTATATGCATAGAGCATTGGAAGGGCCAGGGATATGGGGGGGGGGGGGGGAGGGGGAAGGGCAGCGGTTTGGGGAGGAACGTCAAAAAATTGCGTACGATATAAATAGATAACCGTTTCGTGGAATGGTACATATTGATTTATCAACGCTGGGAGGGTAATGGAATACCTCTCTGTATTTGCCGCACTCTGCAGACAACATCAGTGCTGTTGAAGAAGATTCATGGCAAAGGTCAGGCTGAGTTGCTTGCTTTGGCCTTCGCAGAAGTCAGTCTGGGTGGGAATTTTTGTCATCGTCCAACGTGCGGATATAGTATGTCGTCTACTCTTCATCAAAATACACAATCCGAAGAAGGCGTTTAATTAACGTCCATCCGAAGGAGATGCGCAAATCGATTGCCACACCGCACGTGCAAAGTACCAGTCCGACAGTTTTATCGTCGTGTCGGGAATAGAATCCGGAGCAGACAGATCACAGACAACTGCACCATCATGTCGGACTAAATATACGAGGTGCCCAAATCAGTGAGCTTTTGGGAAGAAGAAGCATGCACTTGAGAATTGAAGAGGTTAAGGATAAAGCAGGGGCCGTGCAGTGTGAAGTTGTTGATGAAGATGGGTGACTGCCTCCATGACATGGAGATGGGTGGCTGCCTCCATGATACGAAGGTGGGTGACTGCCTCCATGATATGGAGATGGGTGACTGTCTCCGTGACATAAATATGGGTGACTGTCTCCGTGACATAAAGATGGGTGACTGTCTCCGTGACATAAAGATGGGTGTCTGCCTCCGTGATATGAAGATGGGTGTCTGCCTCCATGATATGAAGATGGGTGACTGCCTCCATGACATGGAGATTGGTGACTGTCCCCCTGACATAAAGATGGGTGTCTGCCTCCATGATATGAAGGTGGGTGACTGCCTCCATGACATGGAGATGGGTGGCTGCCTCCATGACATGGAGACGGGTGACTGCCTCCATGACATGGAAATGGGTGATTGTCTCCATGATATGAAGGTGGGTGACTGTCTCCATGATATGAAGGTGGGTGACTGTCTCCATGATATGAAGGTGGGTGACTGTCTCCATGATATGAAGGTGGGTGACTGTCTCCATGACATGGAGATGGGTGACTGTCTTCATGACATTGAGATGGGTGACAGTCTCCATGACGGCCACTTCTCGAGCTTTTTCTTGGACAGACTTGCACTTTCACACTGGAGGAACTTGAACTCTCATGGTGCTTGTTGGATATCTATGCCTTTTATACAGAGGCTTGTGGTGAAGTTGTCTTATCGAATGTAAACTGTCAGTCGGTGATGCATTGAGAGCTCAAGCATGCTCTGCAGTATTTCCTTCCCTGTGTGGTAATTTCCCAGAATGCATTGCATCGCATAAATTTCAATTGTGACCACTAACTTATATTGGACAATTCCCTCAATTTTTGCAATCCTATATAGTTATCCCCTTAATAGGAAAACGTTTTTTAAAATATCATGATATCTGGGGGTATGTTGCATTATAAAGTTTTTTTTGGAGAGAGCTCACCAAGCGGCGCAAGCAATTGATGATTGGGAAGCTGATTTTTAATTGGACACACCCCAGATGATGAGATCTGGTGCTGAAGCTGTCTTTGTGTCGACGTTGAATATATTATCCAAGTGATGATAAAAACGACCCCGATGTGGTTGTGCACATCTCTGTATCTTTTCATTGGCCCTTATTTATCCCACCTCTGACACCAGTTTTTTCTGGAGATGTCTTGCTGAACACTGTTGGGAGGAAAGTCTTGGCCAGTACTGGGCTCCCGAGTTTTACGAGCTTCCTTTTCAGTATGCGCGCCGTGTGCTCTACGCTGCCTTAGCCAGAGCTGGTCCCAGGAACCTTGGCAGTTAAAGGTGGTTCGAATCCAACTCTGTCCTTGCACCGGTAATTAGAATGAGGCAATCAGTCAGAAAACGAGTTGGGCGAGGTTATGGTACCGTGGCTTGTGCTGCCTGAAGGGAATTGTGTGATGAGTACGAGAAGTCGGGTGGATGAGGGGGTTTGGGAAGTGTGGATGGGGTATTGGGACATAAGGGAGGAATGAGAATAAATGGTGTCGGTGGGTGGGAGACGATAAAGTATGGGGGGGGTAGGATTAAGAGGGATTATGGTTTGTGGGGTGAGGTGAGTGGAATATTGTGGGCCATGGATTGAAAGATGGGTTGAGAGACTGATGGGAGGGATGTAAGGGATTGGTGAAACGTGTGGTTTGTGGAAAAGGGGATAATGGGAACGTAAAGGGAATGAAAAGTCAGAGAAGTGGGGGTTGGGATGTATGGGAGTGGAAGTGCAAGGGGGGGGGGGGCGAAGGAGAATAGGTGGGGTGGAGGTGGGGTGTGGAGGTGGGGGTAGAGGTGGAGGTGGTGGTGGAGTGTTGGGGGGCAATTCAGTTCATGCACATCATTTTTCTTTGTTACATGTGCCTAACTATAAGACAAGAGAAGCTAAACAGGCATTGTTGACAGGACAGTCATCAATGGCGTTCTTCTAGTCCTCTTGGTGATTCTTACAAACACACCACTTTACGAGCCATCTGCACTGTCATCCATCTGTGGAATGTCCTTCGCCAAATCATTCTCTCATTCTTCCAAAGACTGATAACTTCGACCTGTTGCTCTTCGTCAACCACCTCTACATTCACCAATGTGGATATATATATATATATATATATATATATATATATATATATATATATATATATATATATATATATATATATATATATATATATATATATATATATATATATATTCCTATATATATATATATATATATATGGATAGAGTGCAGACAAAAATGGTAGTATAGATGTGGGGGAGAAAGAGGGTTGAGGAAGAATGCTTTGATGGCATTAAAGGAGATAAACGTGAAACGATGAAGATAAAACAGTTTTCTCATAAGATGGAGAACACAAACAAGAGAAAACGTCAGAATAAGATGATTAAAGGGAAAAGGAGGCAGACTGAGTCGGGGGAAGGTTACCCCCAAAGTGTCCCATGTTTCCGTGCGAGCAGAACGGGAAAACCTGGAAGCGTGGGATCCGCGCCCTTTTTTTTATTTTAATCTCTCCCAAAGCCGTTCGTTCCCTCCACGTGCTGCTCATTCACGCGCCGGATACGAGACCGGGGGTCCGGGGGTCCGGCTAGCGCTAACAAACCTCATTATTGCATAACGCAGAACCCAAGAGCGTCTGCAGAAGCTGAACGCAGGAACGGGCAGCAAAAAGCATGGGGTTTAAACCTTGGGGGGCTGCTGGGGGGTCGCGGAGGGGGGAGTCACCCTCTGATAATTTAAGGTATTGCCCTCGGAATTCTTGGCGTCGTTTTAGTGAGAAAAGCAGAGTGAGAGTTAAACAATGAAATAACCGAGGAAGGCTCTTAATCCTCGTGTGCAGCTCGTGATGAAGGGGAGTAGAGAAGAAGGGGCAGGAGGGGTGAGCGGCACACGCTGGAGGTCTGAGAGGAGGTGGTGGGTGGATGGGGAGGGATACGGGTAGGTCAGCAAACGGGGTGGGGGAGGCGGGGGACAGGGTGCCGGCTGTTTCAAGGCGACCCGACAAAATACGCCGCGCAATGGCGGGAGGAGTGTGCGAGGTGTTGATCCTTCTTCCTGCTTCGCGAGTTTTCCCACAAACGTGTCGATCCGTCCACGTGACATGGGTCAGTACTCGGCCCACAGGTTCTCGAGTCTCTGTGTCGACTCCATTCATGTCTTTGCCTCCGTTTTGTACGTGTGTTTTTGCACACGTGTGTGCATGGTCGCTTCCGTACCTGCCGCACGCGGACGAGCACTCGAGCAGGTTCATAATAATAAATGTAGTCGTAGAGTACAGAGTACGACGACAGTGTACAACACTACCTACTAGTACTACTACTACCTCGTATCTTCCGGCCCAAATTATTGCCACCTTGAGCGAATGAACATGAATATATATTAAACTATTAAATGTTCAATAAGCATCCGCTCTACCTGTCCCTGATATCACACCTTGCGTTTAGTATGCCCGCCTTCTTCATATAGTGAAGATTTACCTTCGTCTCACCTTTTCCTCTTCCCCTCTTCTCACTATCTGTCTGTCCCTCTCTTCCTCTCCTCCCTCTCCTCCTCTCTCATCTTTCCTCTCTCTATCCTCCTCTTCCCAGTCCACCTCTTCTCTCCTCCTCTCTCATCTTTCCTCTCTCTATCCTCCTCTTCCCAGTCCACCTCTTCTCTCCTCCTCTCTCATCTTTCCTCTCTCTGTCCCTCTCTTCCTCTCCTCCCTCTCCTCCTCTCTCATCTTTCCTCTCTCTATCCTCCTCTTCCCAGTCCACCTCTTCTCTCCTCCTCTCTCATCTTTCCTCTCTCTATCCTCCTCTTCCCAGTCCACCTCTTCTCTCATTCTCTCTCATCTTTCCTCTCTCTGTCCCTCTCCGCCTCTGTAATCTTTCCTCTCTGTACCTCTACTCCTCTCTCATCTTTCCTCTCTATCCCCCTCTTCTCTCCTCCCTCTCATCTTTCTTCTCCTTCTCTCTCATCTTTCCTCTCTCTGTCCCTCTCTTCCTCTCCTCCTCTGTAATCTTTCCTCTCTGTCCCTCTCTTCCTCTCCTCCTCTGTAATCTTTCCTCTCTGTCCCTCTCTTCCTCTCCTCCTCTGTAATCTTTCCTCTCTGTCCCTCTCTTCTCTCTTCGCTCTCCTCCCTCTCCTTCTCTCTCATCTTTCCTCTCTCTGTCCCTCTCCGCCTCTGTAATCTTTCCTCTCTGTCCCTCTCTTCTCTCTTCCTCTCCTCCTCTGTAATCTTTCCTCTCTGTCCGTCTTTTCCCTCTCCTCCTCTGTAATCATACCGCTCTGTCCCACTCTTCTCTCTTCCCTCACCTCCTCTCTCAACTTCCTCTTTCTGTTCTCCTCTTCCCCTCTTCCCCTCTTCTCTCCTTCCTTTCATCCTCTCTCATCTTTCCTCTCTGTCATCCTCTTCTCTCCTCCCTCTCCTTCTCTCTCATCTTTCCTCTCTCTGTCCTCCTCAGTCCTCCTCTTCTCTCCTCCCTCTCCTTCTCTCTCATCTTTCCTCTCTGTCCCTCTCTTCCCTCCTCCTCTCTCAACTTTCCTCTTTCTGTTCTCCTCTTCCCCTCTTCCCCTCTTCTCTCCTCCCTTTCATCCTATCTCATCTTTCCTCTCTGTCATCCTCTTCTCTCCTCCCTCTCCTTCTCTCTCATCTTTCCTCTCTCTGTCCCTCTCTTCCTCTCCTCCTCTGTAATCTTTCCTCTCTGTCTGTCTTTTCCCTCTCCTCCTCTGTGATCTTACCTCTCTGTCCCTCTCTTCTCTCTTCCCTCTCCTCCTCTCTCAACTTTCCTCTTTCTGTTCTCCTCTTCCCCTCTTCCCCTCTTCTCTCCTTCCTTTCATCCTCTCTCATCTTTCCTCTCTGTCATCCTCTGCTCTCCTCCCTCTCCTTCTCTCTCATCTTTCCTCTCTCTGTCCTCCTCAGTCCTCCTCTGCTCTCCTCCCTCTCATCTTTCCTCTCTCTGTCCTCCTCAGTCCTCCTCTTCTCTCCTCCCTCTCCTTCTCTCTCATCTTTCCTCTCTCTGTCCTCCTCAGTCCTCCTCTGCTCTCCTCCCTCTCCTTCTCTCTCATCTTTCATCTCTCTGTCCTCCTCAGTCCTCCTCTTCTCTCCTCCCTCTCCTCCTCTGTAATCTTTCCTCTCTGTCCCTCTCTTCCCTCTCCTCCTCTCTCATCTTTCCTCTTTCTGTTCCCCTCTGCCCCTCTTCTCTCCTCCCTTTCACCCTCTCTCTTTCTTCTGCCCCCCTGTTTCTCCATCATCATTTAATTTACCCCAAAATGATAATACCGCGTTGTCCCCCAGACCCCTTTTCCTTGCCCCCATTTTCATGAAGTTCACTTCTTCGAGTCCCTTCTTGATCTCACGGTTAACACCAGACCTGACACAGGTTGTTGGGACCTCGATCAGTATCTTTCATCCACCATGACGATTAAACGGACATCCGTTGTGTTGTGATTAATGAAATCGTTCACAGGTTTATTCCAGGCCTGCAAAAGCTGGGCACGTTCACAGTGGGACAGGTAGGTAAGGCTCACCCTGATGAAACCAGTCAAGTGTTTGTGACGTCAGCTTTTCAAGGTACCGAGACTAATACAACTTCAACCGGCACCGAAGATCCCTTTTCTTTATACGAAGTTTTACAATTCTATTTATTACATACGCAAATATTACACACTTTTGGACGCACCACCCAACCTCCCTCGTACTCATACTAATACCGCTTCTGTTCCTCTCACCCCAAACCTCTTACCCTCGTCTCCCCCACACTCCCCACTCTCTTATCATCCCCTTATCTTTCTTTCACAATTTCACTTCCTTCCCAGGGATCCCACCCTCCCCACATCTACCGCGCCATACGTAACGAGTTCGTGACAAGGAGGGAACTTCAACGCAGGAGACAATTGGGTGGTCCATCAAGCCTGCGCAATGGTTGCCACCATATGGTTGTTTGTCCATGCCCTATCCTCCTTAAATGCTGAACGTCAATCAAGGAAGCAGCACGTACCATTTGAATATCTGTCACAATCAGAGCAGACGTTCATAAATAAATGGGTGGGGTGGCCGAAGTGCTGATGGTTACAGACTTCTTCTTCTTCCGTGTCCGCGCAAGGCTGGGGGGATCGTTACATTGGCTTAGGGTGCAGCTGTGCCACTGAGGCAGTGCCCTCTATAGGTTAGGGAAGGAATTTGTAATGTGTTCAAGGTGCCGGAGATAGCTCGCCTACTCTTCGCGAGGGACACTGTGGGATCTTTAACCTCAGCCAAATAATGCTGGCAGGCAGGATATCCGGCTTAACGTCCATTCGAGGATGAATCCTCCTACCTGTGAAACACCGGGATGGCAGTTTATAGCAGGGTCGGGACTCGAACCCAGGCTAAACGGCTTAAAGGTGAGGGCGTGCACCTGTAGGTCATCCTGCTAGCCAAGCACTGACGGTGAAGTTGCTGTATGAGAAGATGTACGAGGTTCCCCCTTCAATGGGAGTAAAAGCATCACAACGGTTCAACAAAAACGGTATCTCCGCCAGGCTGAACAGTTTACCTTTTGCATCCACCGATAGGCCAGATCCGGATTCGGACCTGAACCAAAATCGAATAGCCTTGTTCTTGTCGCCTAACCGACTCATCCACATAGTTTCGTACGAATCCGTCCACACCTTTTTGAGATATCATGCGATATGTAGTTTTGGTCCAACATCTCAATGGTGAAGAATCACTCAAAAATGTAAAAATTCTCGTATCGAGATCCGGATTCGGATCTTCACCAAAATGGAATCGATTCTTCCTTGTCACACACCGAACCTGTCCACCAAGTTTCGTCCTAATCCGTCCACAACTTTTTGAGACATCCTGCTATGTATCGTTTTTGGCCCTACCAACCAAATGGTGAAGAATCACTTAAAAAATTAAATAATTCTCGTATCCGAATCCATATTCCGATCTTCACCAAAATCGAATTATCCTTGTCAGACACCCAACCTGTCCACCAAGTTTCGTCGAAATCCGTCCACAACTTTTTGAGATATCCTGCCACGTATCGTTTTTGGCCCTACCCCCAAATGGTGAAGAATCACTTGAAAAATTAAATAATTCTCATCTGAATCCATATTCAGATCTTCACCAAATTTTAATCATTTCGTCCTTGTGACAAGCCCAACCTCTCCACTAAATTTCGTCCGAATCCGTCCACAACTTTTTGAGATATCCTGTTCACAAACAAACAGACAGACAGGTGTGAAAACATAACCTCCATCTACCTTCGTTGGCGGAGGTAATTATCGGTTTCATCATCAAGATAGTCCCTCGGGTGACGTCATTGCAGCTTTCACTTTGACGGTGTCAGATCAACGTCCCGAAACTCCTCTCCACAATTTACCTCGTCATACGACACCACGACAGGTACCACTGATTATAATTGATCATTCGAAATTCAAACAGGTGGACGTGTAATAATTGTGTGTAATGTAATCATTCACACAATGTTGAGGACGAAGGGGAACGGTACAGCGTCACGAACGGTGTTGTGCATGCAGGTAGCTCCGCCCATCACGACCCAGAGAGCCTGAATCACCTGTAGACTGTATGAGCGAGGTGCAGTCGGTGACCACACAAGCTGCGGCCACGGTAGCGGAATCCAGGTATCAGGACCGGACCGGTGTTCGGGTGTTGCCCGCGCCTGGGGCCGACCGTCTCCACGAGCACCCTCGCTCCGGGATCCGGCGGGAGGCAAACACCGGAACGGACTTCCCAAGCACCGTACCTGGACTCGCGCACCTGAGTCGTGCCCTGCTAATCCCGCGCAAATCCTTGACCTCTCCTGCGCCGCACCTGATTCAATTTACCTCGATCTCCTAAGCTCCTAAACACCGCAATTAGACTCAATATTACGTCATTCCAATTTAACTTTCTTTAAGGAGATTTTTCATCCCCCTGGGAATGCCCCGGTCACGTCACAGCTCGGGGCACTCTTTAGCGACGAGGGGACGACGCAGGTGCTGATGGTGCTGATGGTGCTGGTCGGTGGGTGCTCGGGGGGGGGGGGGGGTAACAAACTCACCTCCCTCCCTC